>NC_056725.1:56933643-57053170 GCF_019279795.1 Protopterus annectens
ATAAGAAATACTGTCATAACTATTTGCAAATTAATCACTGTCTTTTTATTTCTTCAGTTTATGTTGGGATTATATCAACTGTCCAGATCTAGTCCTAGGCTAATATTTGTTTGTATTTTTGCCTCAGACAGTATGCTGGGCTGATGAACAAAAGTAAAATGCTTGCAGATAACCTCAACGTCAGGCCAGTGGTGACATATGATAGTGTCATTCCACAAGAGATCTTTAAGAGTTCAGACCTGTGACAGACCCAAGGACAGAGAATAGCAACATAAAAGCATGTGTTTGGCAAGACCAGTGAAAACTTTAAGTTTAGGGAGATTACAACAGGAAAACTACTGAAAAAAGTAATCACTGCAACCAGACTAAAACACTTAGCCTGAAAACTGGACAGAACAAACATGTTAGTCTTGTAACTGAACTCATGGTCCACTGAGATAGGAGGGCAGCTGTTGTTCTAAGAGCAGTGTGAGTATTTCTTGTAAGTACACCTCAGCAAGACCTCAAAATGAACAGATAAACACTACAGAAAAGTGGAGTGTTATTGGGAGTCCTCTTCTATAAGCAGACAATTGAATTTCCTCTCCCATACTCTCTCATCTGGCTGTTTTTGCTCCTCGACACCTGCACTCTGAGCTGCGTGCACCTTGCATTATCACACTGTCTAACATAAAAGTACAAGGTTCAGAAAGTGTGCATAGTCCCTGTATCCACCACTTCCTCTTTGCCACTTACACACTTTGGAGCTTTATACTGAACCTGAATCATCATGAAAAAGTTCCTGCCTTTAATACCTAAAAATAAAAGACAGGAAGTGTTTGTAAAATCAAGAACCAAGTTCCACACTAGTATTGCCTCTGTTGATGTGGTTGTTGGAAACACATCCTGATGTAACTTCTGCCATAAATGCCACCATTTCAACCTTGCTGGCCAAATAATATAAGTGAGAAACAGCAGGTCTACCATATTTTTCAGCAGATGTCCACAACTGACATTATTCATCAGTGAGGATGGCTGGAGGTTCCTTCAACCCATCTCAGTCCCCTGCTACAGTACCATGAAATAATGAAGAGCATGGGGTACTGAAAGTATCTGCAGAATCCTGAAGATTTCTTTCAATAAACCAGACTGAATTTGCGAACAATCTCCACAAATGGCCTATGAGATATGTTCACCAGCAAGCATTCTACTATGCTCATATTCATAGACCTTACTGGTGACCAGCCTGCATCTGGAGAGGGACCTCTTAAGTTCCCTGGTAAGTCCTTACTGGTTTCACTCAGGATTATATCCAGCAGGGCTCAATGGCTCATGATAAGGATGTTCCACTCAGACCTCCTGCAACAGGATTCACAGCCTCAACGTGAGACAACTATTTGACATCTGGCAAAACTTGTCACTCATATTGCAAAAAACCCTAGTGGATTTATGTCAGGCTATCTGCATCAAACAGTCCTTTCATATCTGGTGAGACCTGACCCTGTAGGTGCTGGACTCTACCAGTACAGGACTCTGACTAATGGCAGTGGAGTCTCCAATTAGGCATTTTTTGACTCCATACTACTTTTGGTGGGAATTCTCAAGCTCTGAGATCTTGTTGCCTGGTCTATGGCACTTGTGTATTATACCTCTAATGCCTCATACATTACCTGGTAATAGGCCTACCATTACACCAAACCAATTTATGCTGAGGTACTCTGTAAATCCCTCCCAAGTGCTCTTCTGCCTCAGAAAAATGTAATACTGGAGCCAGACCTTGGCTGCACAATCACACCTCACCAACCAAACACAAGCATATTTCAGCAACAACAGTATGCAGATGCCCCTAAGGGTGAGAGAACATGTTAATGCATGTGGTGACATTCTTGTTACAGGTGACTAGATACCAAGACATACTGATGTTCCACTCTTCAGGTTAGGCACAGACAGAGGAACGGCCAGCTGTCACATGTGCCAGAATCATGATATGACCAGGATATTTATATCCCTTCATCTCAGATATGCTTATAATGTGCACAGCCTTGGCTTTGCCCCATGCCTTTGTGACCTTCTCAACGAACTCTACTGGGATAACTAAGCAAGGTCTTCCTTTCACAAAGCCAGACTGGTTTGGGTCAAGGACTTGGAAGCTAACAGTATCATTATTTATGAGTTCCATGATTACACAGTCCATTATTTTACAAATGATACTGATATGACTACTTGGTCTATAAATACCAGGATTAGTACTGGGGCTGCCCTGAGAGAGAGAGAAAAAACATCACATTCTGGACACACAAACTGCCAGCTCAAATTTTACCTAAATAGGGTACATAGGATCATAGGAAGTTACTAAGCTAATGGTCCTAGGGCCTTACAAGCCTAGTCAAGTTCTACCCCTTATTTCCATGATCAGCACCTATTGCCCCTGTCCATGAGAGACACAGGTGGAATCCTCGGGGTGAATTTATGGTTACCCATCCAGTCGTCCAGATTGCATTTGAAGATGGCCAATGAGATGCACTGTTTGACATGAAGTGGGAGTTTGTTCCAAAGATGTGGTAACCTCTGAGAGATGAATCTGTCCCTCCAGCAGGTTCTATTAATGTCACATACCAGGTTAAGGTCTTTAGAGTGAGTAACCTGTGTATCATTTGACTTGCGGATGTGCAGCATTTCCAATAAAGCAGGGTCAGAGATTGCCTTATATGCAAGGCAGATATTGCCTCTGAGTAGTCTATATGAAACACAATAAAGTGACAGTGATTTCAGATGATCCATGTAAGGCAGATGCTGAAGACTGAATTTTCCTTGTGAGGAATCTTTGTGCTCTCTTCAATTGTTGTAGGTGCTTGGAAAGGTACATACCAAAAGGGGTGTTGTACTCAATTACTGGTCTGATGAGGGAAGAGTCCTGGGAGTTTATAACTTCTTTTTTTTACTGGAGGCAATGTCCTTACTTATAAAAGGAGCAATATAGAATGCCCTTCTTACCACTGTGGAGACATGGTAATCAAAGATAAGGTTGCTGCCAACCTGTATGCCCAGGTCTCTCACCACCATGTGCATACTTTGGATGTTGCTATTGATGTGGTAGTTAGCAGGAACATTTCCCTTACTGAACGGGATGATAATACATTTTTGCACTGAGTTTAAGGCCATGACTTTGGCACCAATCATTAGTTTGTGTAAGACCCTCTTGTAGGATGTTGACATCATTTGGAGATTCTATGACTACTCCCAGTTTGCAATCATCAGCAAACATGGTCAGCCAGACCTCGGTAATGGAAAAGATGTTCATCTCTTTTGTTTCATGAGCAGAATGGTCTACAACTACGAAGAAAACACTTTCAGGTCTTTTGCTAGCTACATTCTGTTTGCTGTCAAGTGACAAGCCATCAACTGAAAAACTATGTTGTAATACGAATTCTATTAGAAGTTTTAATGTTTCCAATTCTTGCATCATATATATGTCCACTACAGACCATTTTAATTAAGGCCATTTGGTCATTAGTTCATACTTGTACCTAGCATTATTGTTCGGACCATAATTTCAGGAGATAGGTGGCCACTGGCACTTCAATGTTACAGGATTCAGTTTTTCAAAACGTTCACCTTTTGTCCTTTGACTAACTACAGCCTTGTATTGCTTGGGATTCTTTCTGAAGGGGCCATGTCATTCCACTGATGAGAATTTCAGCAACACAACTTTTGCAGTGACAGATAAACCAAATGGATCGTTTTGGAGAATCTTGTTTTTTGTTTTTAATTGCCATTGAGTTTATTTTATTTTTGTTACAATTTAACTTAGAGTGCTTTTACTTGTTTTTGAATTTGCCTGAGTTGCAGCTGCAGGCCTGTCTGTGTATTTTAAGGATTGCAGTTCTATAGATGGACAGAGGGACTGCAGTTTCAATGCAGATGGTATGTTGCCCTTTCTCCTCTTTTGTAAGACTGGAGAGTGGAAGATAAAGCCCCACAAATACTTGCCTTCTGCATTTTTTTAATCTCACTGCATGCTTTTCATTTAAAGAGTGCTGTCCTATATATTTGCACTTTTAATGCTTTTTCATTTAAGGGACTTCATGATGAGTTCTTCAATGCTGTGTCATTATTGCCTTCCTCACAGTTCACCCACTGGGAAGTCACAATATCAATCCTAATAGATATATGCACTTATCGTATAATTTATTCCTATTTAAATTGTATGTCAAAAGACAAAATAATATTTTCCAAGTAACAAATGACCGAAAGCAATTTGTCTTAAACTGTTTTTATAGGGGTGACCTCTTTGTAGGGGGGTATACCCTTTACTTTTGGCTAATACATTTGCCAGTGTAACATAAGCTGACTTCTTTCATGTCTGCTAAGCGCAACATAAAATAACCTTGAGGTTACAGTACAGTAGTAATGTAACTTTGCTTTTTGCACAGAAGTTAATGCATTTACATTTATTACAGAATTAGACTACCTCATGGTGATAGTATGTTAGCAATGGGGAGCATGTGAGCAGTTATGTTCTCAAAAGGAAGGTGCAGGAGAGCTTGCACCCCTAAAAATAGTTATACTCCAACAATGGCAGTGCAGGGCAGCTTCCGCTCCTTAAAATGTGTATAAACATGTGATGTTTTTATAAAATTTGTATGTGGGGACTTTTCTGTTAAAGTATATTTCAGTCAGTTTTTTTTTCATTCCTTCTTTCAAGGTGGCATACAGCCTTTTGGTAATCAGTCCAACTGTAGAGACCTACTCTATCAGTTAATCTGTGTGGGACTCTCCAGTACTTATTACCTGTTCACCAGCAACTGTTTTTAGACTGCCCTGCCATCCAGTGGCTGCTTTTGGAATTTTTTCCAAAAGAAAGCAGGCATGCCCCCAAGAGTACAATATGAGGAAGAAAAAAATCAGCAGAGGTGGGGACTAAACATGAAGACATTACACATTATTTACTGAGATAGTAAACAATCTGTAAGAATTGAACAAGCACAGGTTAAAAGAGCTACGCATGTCTTGATAGAGGGAAGGAGGGGAGAAATAACATGATACAGCTGTAATACAGCAAGAATAACTTGACAGTGCAGAGAAGCAGGACAGATCATGTAAGGCAGAATAAGAGATGGTATAACTAAGCTACAGTTTATTGAACATGTCCGGAAGTCCTGAAATATAAGACTATGTCATGGAATATAAATGATCAGACCTGTGGAGAAGGCCCTAGCAAAAATGGAATAGGAGACAAGAGAGATGAAAGGGGGAAATGGTTGCTAGTTCCAGCAACAATGTGCAGACGATAGACTAGATGTCATCTGCCACAAATGGTCTTTAGGCCATAACAAGTAAGAGTGCAGAAAGCAAAGCAAAACTTCAGTCTATGGTTAAATGTAACCATGGAGACAGTGGAGCACCTTTCAGAGCATACTAGTTACTACAAGCACAAGTGTTTGTGCAAAGTTACATATATTGCATCTAAGAGGCAAGCTTTTATTCCTAAGGTAAGAAAGTAGTAAAAGGGAAGGGAAATATCAAAAGTCACAAGACAAAAAAGTAGTGAATGTTTATTTGAAATAAGATTGTGACTTTTTTCTATGGACAGTAATTTACATTTCCTAGCAAGAAGGCTCAGTTTGAACTTTGTAAGGAAAAAAGCTGCATTACATGTCATTAATAAATAAAAATGATCAGAAAATAAACACATGGTAGGCAGTGAGACTAGGAAAATATTTTGCAACAAATTTCAGGCATCTCTTTAATGGAGTAGGTTTGTTTTCAAACTTAGTTCTTTGCAGTGTCTTCTGAATTATACCAACCTAGTTCTGTACAGGCAGTCCATTATGTTTCCCATTCAGCCTCCTTCTTTAAAAAAACAAATTGAGCAAACCTTCCTTCTGCCATAAATAAAGGAAAGATTGAATGGTATTCCACATAGATCAGGACATCGCATCCATCTTTGGAATGAAGTTTAATTCTGTAGAATGAATCTCGGATGAGGCTGACTGGTAATTGAATTCAGTTCTCCATGAGTTCCAGGCTGGTTGGTCAATGGAGAAAACATTTTTCTTTCCCCTGTCACTAAGCCCATTGCAAACCTTCAGCGCGATGTAAGGCAATTTCCCGCTGTATGGATTAAAGTCATTGTTTACTGTAGGGACACATTGATCAAGGGAAATAGCTTTATGTTACTAAATTTGTAGGTTTAATTTTTCATCCTTCTAATAATATTTTTATTCAAATTGAATTTCTTCTCTCTTCCTTTCTGCCAAGTTCAGAGGCTCCAACAGAATGTATAAGTGAAATTTTGTTGGCTCATTTGGTGATTTGTCAAGGTTGTTTTCTTCTGTATTTAGCTATACAAGGTGAGAAAAAGATAATGCAGATTTTAAAAATTTTGCTTGGTCTGTAATAGAAATGAACAGCAATAATATGAAATCATGACTAAAACAGTAACAGAGCAAAATCTGGTGGAGATTTACACACACTGCATATGTGCACACACTCATATATGTAATTAGTAAAATGATATGGGACTGGCATCTTTACTTGTATTGCCCTTTAAGGAATGCAGCTTTATTACACATAGGGTTGAGTACCCACAGTGTGCCATTGAGCTATTGTACATGTGCACTTAAACAAATAAATCTTTGTACTTTGTTGCAGCAGAAAATGTTTCAGGAAGCTGTAAAAAGTAAAATGGTTTATTACATTAACAAAAAGATTTGAATAAATGTGTCTGCGTGCCTATGCATGCATGCGTGCGTCTGTGTATGTGTGTGTGGCTTGATCACTCTTTAATGTACTTTAAATTATACAGAACTAAGGCTTTGCATAGTGGTAATATGAAGATATGCATGTTTGTATGTCATGTTTGCAGCTGAAGAATTCAGTAACAGTGTGTATACAATATTTTCCTGTGTCACAGTTGTATTTTTCCAAAATTATTTCTCTGTTTTGGCATTTTGTTATTACATGACAGAGTAACTGTAAATCAGTAGAACAATATGAATATTGTGCAACCCTTTTCTCTTAGTAACATGCTACAATACTTAATGTTACAATTTGCAATAATAGGACTATAGTAATGTAACTTATCAAGGCAAACAAGAAATACCACACAGAATGATGGCGATTATCTAGCGGTTCATTAACTATGCCTACATACCTAGTCAACATTGGTTATTATAATATATTATAATACTTATGTGTAATTACTTATTTTGGTATTGACAACCCATCACATCCTCAAATATATGCTGTATTGCAATGAATGTTAGCCCATGTTTTTCCTTTTGTGCACCTCTGCACTGAACTATTTCCTTAATTGGTATGTATTTACATGACTTATGTTCTAATCATCTTTTTATAAACGTTTATTAAAAAATGGCAAAAAAAAAAGAACTACTGCACAGAATTTTACTGATTCATCATGGCTATGTGAAATATGCCATTCTGTAACAGTAAGACCAAGAGAAAGCATTTACCATTGAACAACTTTCATTTCACTTTTAAAGGATACATTTTGCTACAGTGAGATACTATAATGAGAAACAAATATTTATTTTTATTTTATGTCTCATGAAATTATATATCTTATGAAAGAAATAAGAAACACGTTACTTACGGCTTGAAATGATTTGAAAGTATTTCAGGTGCTAGACCATTTTCCTGATTTAAGACTTTGTATTGGATAACACAATTCACTATTATGTATAACTTAAAAGAAACATTTCTAAAGAAAATGAACAGTGGGATTTTTAACAGTGGTTGCTATCCTTGCCATATATTAATTTTCATGTATGCTTTACATATATTACAAGCTGATAATGCATCACTTAAGCTATTTAACTTGCTTCATTTATTACTGGAACTGAAATGCACATTGACTTTACAATTACACCCTAATGTCAGTTTTGACTCAGAATTTTTTATAAATATCAGTCCAATGATTTCCACAAACAGTGGTGCCAGCCATGATCTTGTATATTTCTGTTTTCTACAGATTTTAATAATTGTGGCCATGGTGGTGCAGTGGTTAGCATTGTCTCCTTACAGCAAGAGGTTCTCTTGTTCAATTCTTGCTCGGGGTGCCTTCGGTGCAGAGTCTGCACATCCTCCCTGCGGTCATATGGGTTTCCTCCCACATTCCGAAGACATGCAGTAGGTGAATTGCATACTCTAAATTGCTTGTAGGTGAGAGTGTGTGTGTGTGAGTGGTATGAATGAACTACAGTGGCAGGGCTAGCCACCTGGCAGTGTAAAACCTTGGCTCGAGATGACTATCACTGCTGAAGTGACACCCCAACCCCATGTGTAAAATGGGAAAAGAGGTTGAGGATGGATGCATTTTAATGTGGTTGTATTTAAAGATGAGAAAGATAGCCTGAACTCAGACTAATTAACTAATGAAGAGCAGTATAATTTGCTCACTAGTCTGGCTTTATAACCTAGTCATGATGTAGCTATTACCTGTGTCAATATAATGAATTCCTAGTAAACTATCACACTATATATGGAGACAGTTTAATGCCTTATGGTAGGGAAGGGAGACATTCTCCTTCCACATAACCTTACTAGGAGAAAACTTATTAAGTTCCACAATTTAACCATAAATCTTTTTGTGAGTCGTTTACTGGACTACAGAATTAAATGTTTATTAATGCATTAATATCTAAGAATAAGTTGTCCATTCATTGTGAATCCATATTAAAAGATTTAAACAGTGTAAAAATTAGTAGTGATTGGTGATTTATTTGTTGGTTTTATGAAATTATTTTTTAAACTTGGAGCAAGTGGCATATTCTGTATAAGTTGTAAAATAAGTATAGCTTTTGTAAAGCAGTAGCCTTTTTAAGAAAGCTAGAGCTGTCGGATAGCTTTCTTTCTGCTTGTGATATTGCTAACATAGTTTCACCACCGAGAATGATGCATATGAGTGGAATATATTCTTCCATCAGAGTAGTTCATTTGGTGAGTGAGTAATATAATGCAATGAAAAGCACAGTTAAAGACATAACTGATCTACCATCTTTTCATGTTTTAAACTGGCAGCTGCTTCAATACTTTGATTTCTGTGCTTATACTAAAATATTGCTCATTTTGTAGAGTTTTGCTCTTTTAACAAGTAAGCAACTAAACTAGTACTTTTGTTCAAATTGCCATCTCCCTGATTTCATTCTGTGATACTACTTCTAAAGAAATGTAAGCTTCCTGTGGGCCTCTACCCTTAAGGTATCCCCTTCTTTTACCACATCTCAGCCAATACAATATCTTAGATTGCAGCTTCCCTCCACCTGCAGGAAGAAATCCATTGTTTCCCAGGTGAGAACTCTAACCGTGGGTTTACAGGTGTTAGATCTCTCCACAGCTGCTTCACACATTCCCTTACATGCTGGAGATCACAGTCTCAGTCAGGTAAGAGGACACCACCATCTGAAAACAGTAAGCATGCCCTTTCATATTTTAATTTATCCATTTGTTAACCATGTAAAGGAAATGATCTAGTTCTCATTCTTTTCAGCATTAAACAGGCATCTCTCCTAGCACCTCTCTTACACACTGTAACATAACATCCTATTCATCCTTTATTCTACCACAGTTTCACAGACTAACCCATATTAAATACCTACAAATGAAAAAAGGACACCTCTCTCTTTATAAATTGTTTAAACTATCACTTAATCCTCATAACTGCTTACTTCTACACGGTGACATTCACCCAAACCCTGGTCCTAATTTCTCCACCCCAAATACTCTATTAGCCCCTACTACCACTCCCCTAAATGTCCTAAAAAGCCCTAACTCTCTACTTATAGGTCAACTCAATATAAGAAGTGTTAATAACAAAATAACCCAACTACATGCCCTATTAGACATCTATTCCTTTGACATCTTATGCCTTACTGAAACATGGCTTAAACCTACAACGAAAGATAATGACATTGTCCCTCCAGGCTATAACATTCTCAGACTAGACCGTTTAAATAAAAAGGGAGGTGGAGTAGCAATACTGTTCAAATCTGAACTGAAGATCACATCATTAGATATGCAACCTCCTCCTCCTAATAACTCTGAAATTTTAACCTCGAAGCTCCAAATTAATGCTAAAAAATCAATATACATTATCTGCTCTTACATCCCCCCTGGGAACAATATCAGTACTCTCGAAAATACCCTAAACTGGCTTTCAATATCCCTACCACAAGAAACCATACTCCTTGGTGACGTTAATATTGATTGGAATAGCTGTACATCTCCCATTCCCACTACGCATATAAACCTCTTTGGCTTCCACCAAACCATTACCTTCCCAACCAGGATCCACAAACCTAACAAAAAACAAACTACCTTAGATTGGATTCTAGTAAATAAGGACCCCCATCTTTATCAAACAGGTATACTCCCTGACAACATTAGTGACCATTCTCTTACTTACATCACTAGGCAAAAGACCCACTTTCATAATCTATTAGCTTTTAGAACTACCAGAAACAAAAAATATTTAAACCCAAGTAATTTTCAAGCTGAGCTTAAAGCTTGCAACTGGTCACCCCTAAAATACCTGCCTCTTGACAAAGCCATTTCACACTTTAACAAAACATTCTTGCAGATCCTTGAGCAACATGCTCCCACTTGTACTGTCAGAACAAAAAATAAACCAGCCCCCTGGCTGTCTAAGGACACAAGGCTAAACATCCAATTAAGGAACAAACTCTGGTCCAAATGGAGAAAAACTAGAAACCCAACAGATCACCTAAACTTTAGACAAATTCGTAATTCCACAAAAAAATCCATAATCCTTGACAAAAAAACTTCTACCTCAAATTCCAACAAAACCAACAAAATAATCTGCAATATTTTTGGTCAGGTATCAACAAATTACTCCACCAAGGACAGTCCAAAACACCTACCCCCTCAAACCTAACCAAACCTCTCCCAGCCATATAGCCAACACCTTTAATAAATATTTCTCTGAAGCAGTCCAAGCACTAGCAACCACCTTACCACCTACTTCCACCACTAAATTTCCCTCACTAACCAAATTACCCCAGCCTTTTAACCTTCAACCTGTCCCAACATCTTTGAACCACTCATTGCTTCTTAAACTAAAACCATGTACACCATCAGCTGACCTGCTCCCAGCTGAATTCCTGCAAGTTGCAGCTAGTGTACTTGCCTAATAAACAGAACCATCTCTGAATCTTATGTCCCATATCATCCCTCTGCATAAGGGAGGTACCTCAAATGAATTATCTAACTTCCGCCCAATAGCCCTTCTCTCCCCCCTTGCAAAAATTATGGAGCGATGCATCCATCGGCAATTACTTCAGCATCTCCTACAAAACAACCTTCTAGTTGACTGCCAGCATGGTTTCAGGCCTCACCATAGTACCACAACAGCTCTTCTATCCTTTACAGATAGCATTAATAAAAACAGGAATACTAACATTCTATCTTCTGCTCTTTTCATAGATCTCTCAAAGGCCTTTGATATGGTTAACCACCGAATACCATTAAGTATACTTGAATCACTTTCCCTTGATCATCAACTAGTAAAATGGTTCCAATCCTACCTTGAAAACAGGAAACAAGCAGTCCTCTGGGAAAACAATCTATCTTCTCAGCTTCCTATCACCCTTGGAGTCCCTCAAGGATCCATTCTTGGACCTCTCCTTTTCACAATTTTCATTAATGATCTAAAAACTTCCCTTCCAGAAACTACATGCATACAATATGCTGACGATTCAACTCTGGTATGTGCCGCATCCTCCCCTGCTGAATTACATGCTAACACACAAACTGTCTTTACTCTAGTGGAAAACTGGTTCCATCAACGTTGTCTCCTCCTGAACCCTAAAAAAACTAAATTATTGCTATTTACTCCCACACAGAAATCCCCCTCTATCAATTTCACAGTAAAATCAAACAATGGCACATTAATAGCCCCTGAAACCACCACCAAACTCCTCGGCGTATTAATAGATAACCATCTCACCTTTGACTCACACATTAACGCTAGTATTAAATCAGTAAATAGAAAACTTGGATTCCTCTACAGAATCAGACCATTTCTTACAGAGTCAGCTAAGATCTCTATTGCCCAAAACTACCTTATTTCCACCCTACTATATGCCTCACCTATATATATACCAACCTAGCCAAAACAAATCTAAATAAACTAGCAACCACCTATAACAACATAGCTAAATTTGCCACTGGTGTCCCCTTTCATACTCACCACGGCCTTAACCTTAGACATCTAGGATGGCTGGAAGTACAAAACCAACTAGTTTACCAGCAACTCATTTTTATTCACAAGATTTTTCATCACCCTTCAAACACTCCCATACTACGTAACCTAGTAAATTCTTATAAAAACCTTCCTACCCTAAGATCAGCTAAAAAACTACAAGTTGCCACTACCAAATCCTTTAACAAAGCTGGAGACTGCCTATTCTCTAATGCAGTTGGCAAATCCTGGAACAAACTTCCAACTGAGATCACATCCCTTACTTCCACCAACCTTTTCAAGATTCAGCTGAAAAACTTAATTAAAACCAAATGGCTTTGCCCCTGCTCTCAGCCTGACTGATACTTATTTCTCCTCTTTCTACTCTAACTCTCAAACTGGATTTCTTTTGCTGAAACTCCTCTACCTTCCATATATGGCATGTTTTAAACTTCTTGCTCTCTTTTTTGTATCTCCCCACTATGGTATTTTTATGCTTACTGAAACTGAACTAGAACTATTTTTTCTTTTTTGGCTGTCAGGAAAAAAATATATATATATATTTTTCTACTGGCAATCAATTGTTTACTCATGTAATTATTCTTGTATTTAACTTTTTTCCTTGGGGACTATACAATTATTTTTTTTTTTGTAATTGCTATTTCTTGCAGATTATTTGTATAAATGTTTTCTTTTTTCTGTCCTTCTTATTGTCTCGGAGATTTTCTCCTCGGGCCTCTACTGAAAATGGACATATATCCAGTTAGACTAGCCCAGTCAACAAATGTAAAATAAATAAATAAATAAATAAATAAACATGGGTCACAAAAATAAAAGCAAAAATAATGTACATACACACACACACACACACACACACACACATATATATATATATATATATATATATATATATATATATATATATACTCAACCAGTCTGATTTTGAAGATGAAAGAAAACCTAAATGTCGAGAGAAATTCTATGCATACATGGGAAGAACAGGCAAATATCACAGATACACTAACCTTGATAAAGACTGAATCCCACAAAATCTATACGGTGCTGTTCTTCATCAATGAGCCACAGAGTTGCAAACCTCACTTCCTCAAACTGTATTCTATTCAGATATTTTTGCACCTTGATAGGGTGCCCATAAAAATCACAAACTGCAGGTGAGAAAAGATACACCCTCATAAAAGAGTCATGCCTGAATTAAACATATTCAGTTCAATGCTAAGAATGTGGACAAAACACTTATTCCTCCTTTTGCATACCTCTACAAACTCTCTGCCTGTTATATTACACCCCACTAGATGAGAAAATTACTTTTTCAAACTTTCAGGCTTTTATCATCATCATCATTTCTCTGCCTGAAGTCCTTAAACTATCCTTCTTGCTCTGCCTTTCTTATTCATCTCTTTCCTTCTTATTTAACAACTCAAATCATAATCACAGACTATCTTTCATTATTTGTAAAGCATGGTCTCCCCTTCTTCCTACTCCTAAACCCTGATTCTACCCACATCCTTAGTCTGGTAGCACATGGATTTACTATCACATTCATATTCAAGTGACCACCTACGATTCTGACTTGTATGAACCTGATGAATGCTACCAGAGCATAAGACTAAGGCATTGTGTAAATACTAAATACTAAATAGGTGATGGTTATGCTTTATTTGTTATATTATCTGATACAAAACATCTGTACTTACTGCTCGTGTACTTAGAAATGTAGTTTACTCTAGTGGAGCTTTTTTTACCAAGCATCTGCTGAATATGGGTTTAGCCCCCTCTAATTATGCCAATAAACAGAAACAAAAAAATAACCAATAAATACAGGGCCCAAATGGTACACAAGAGTGGTCCTGTAACCATGCACTGCTGTAGTACCTGCTACAAGATATTGCAGAGTACACTGGCATATGCCTTCTCCAGTTCCACAAAACACAGACAGATAGTACTGACATTCTCTCAAATGCATCTGCAAGAATCAACCTTTGAGTTACTCTTCCACAGTAAAGATGAGACCTGCATTATGGCTCCTGAGTCAGAGGCCTGGCTACTGGATAAAATCTCATTTCAAGTACCTCGGCATAAGCATTACTAAGGAAGCTGAACAGCAAGATCATCTGTAAATTTAATGCACCATTCTGTCCTCTTTTGAAAATGGGGACCAGTGTCCAGGTTACTAACGTATAGCACTACCCCTGTTTTCTCACACCGCACTAAAAAATATGTTACTCATGATACCTCAACAGTGTTTGGTGCCTTCAGGATTTCTGTCTGGATGTCACTCACTTCTACAAGTTTGCCAGAATAGAACTGCAGTGACCTAACCTGGGATATCTTGTTGGGAAGAAAGTTACCAGTTGCTACACTAGGGTAAAGAACCACACTGATAAGATTCTACCTACCAGGTGGAAGACCATAGATTGCCTGGTTATCATCTACCATCTTTGAGCAGGTCCTACTTCCTTTCACTTCTTACTATAGTTATGCTGATTTTAGCAAGATCAAGCTGGCAAAGCTGGCCATTTTTTTTTTGGGGGGGGGGGCTTGCTCTATATGGTCAGAAAAGCATTTATTGCAGAGACCTTGGAATACTGCAGAGGCAAACCATATTTAATGGCTTCCATTTCACTTACTTCTAATTTATTCATAGCCCTAGGCAGGGGAGTATTGGAGATGGAGTAGCTCCTATTTGGCATCTAATTCTCAGAGGAAAAGGCTAATGTCAAGGACCTTTGACTTATCAAGTTCACAGATTACTTCAAATTGGGAGCGGTCATAGATTCCCCGCATGATACCAACATCCTGCAAGAGGGCCTAACACAGACAAATGAATGGTGCCAAAGCAACAGACTAAAACTCAATGCCAAGAAAAGCATTATAGTGCCTTTTGGGAAGACTGCCACCCAAGCTAATTACTCCATTGATAAGATACTCCTAGGATTTGACCCCATATGTAGACAGTAATCTGGCCTTTGACCAACATCTGACCACGGTAGTAAAAAATCATTCTATGTTGCCCAGCTTATAAGTAAATTCATGGCATTCAGGTCCAAGGAAGTCATAGTGACACTTAATTCGACCCTTATCAGACCAGTCATTAATTATAATGCCCCCTTCTCCATGTACCTGACCAGACATATGCAACACTTTGAACACCCCCAGAGGTTCCTTACCAGGAGAATCCAGGGTATAAGCACACTGTCCTATACAGATCACAATAAAGCCCCCCCTATATATATATATATATATATATATATATATATATATATATATATATATATATATATATATATATATATATATATATATACTCTGCCTCTTGCAGGCTACTAAGATCCGATCTACGCCTGGCACACAAGGCATCCTTGGATCCAGCTCTGATGGACCTTTCGCACATCTGTAAAACAAACAGCATCAGAACCAGTGGTTTCAAGGATTTAAGTTAAATCCCTAAAACCCTACATACCTAACCGCTCACTCAGATCCACAAACCAAAATCTCCTACAGGTCTACAAACCAGCATGGCCTGCTGGACAACTACTACTATGCCACTCCTTAGCCAAAAAGTGGAACTCTGTCCCACCCCCCTTCACAACATATCTAACCATACTCATTTCAAATCTCAGCTACTCTCTAATCTATCGTCCAAATGGGAATGCCCCTGTCATGCTCCAACATAATCCCCTTCCCTCTATCTACCTTGCACTAATAACTTATTCAATATCCAACACTGCTTCATCTCTACCAAAATCTCCCCTTCCCCCACCTGAAACTATTAATTTTCTCTCTATTTCTTACTATACTACTCTTCTCTCTTCAGTCTTACTGTTACCTCCCTATATAGTCTCTCTCATAACCTACAAATGCCTAGCTGCTCTATATTTTTCTCTGTATTTAAACATGTCCTCCTTTATAATAAATGTCTTCAAACTGCAAATACTATACCCTGTAAACACCTATATCCCCTAAGACTCTATGACTGCAACTATTATGCATTTAATCTACATTTTTACTTTTCGGTATTGAACATTATCTTTGTAAACATCTCTGCATTGATATATATCAATGTAAACATTGAAAATGTAATTTGCATTGCTGAGTTGACTCTTAGAGTGTATAGAACTATATCTTTGTAAACACTTGAAATGTAACTTCATTACTGTGGAGTTTTTCAACCCGGGCCTCCACTGAAAAGGGGTTCTTTATGGCCCAGTGGACTTCCCTGGTCATCAAACCTAAATAAAATAAAATAAATAAATAAATACATTTTCCTTGTGACATAAATAAGACATGCTAGCAAGACAGATATGCATCTCAGTCTGAGATGGTTCCCATGCTCTGGAAGAGGCTTCCCATCTCTGTGATGTAGATTCCATCCTTAACCCTATTTAAGCGTAACATAGACCAATGGATGGGAAATTGAAAATGCACCCCAGTTCAGGTCCCCTTGCCTCTGATAGATAGCCTGATAGACAGGCAGACAATAATGCCCCCCACAGACAGACAGACAGACACACACACACACACACACACACACACACACACACACACACACACACACACACACACACACACACACACACACACACACACACACACACACACACACACACACACACACACATATAACCTCTAGAAACTTCCTAACTAACATTGCCCCCTCCCATTAAATGCCCATGATATGTAGGGACACAAATGGGTTGGATTGCATAGCTACATTTATAAGGGCCCTGGTAGTTGTTAGCCTACTATGAACCTCAGTGATTGATCTGAGCTAGATTTATTTATTTATTTCCAGTTTAATGACTGGGGAAGTCCACTGGGTCAAGCAGAGCCCATTTTCAGTGGAAGACCGGGGAGAAAAGCTTCAAAAGCAGTTAGTAGAATATAACATAAGTAAAGTATGGCATATACATTATACAAAAGCATAAATATACAATTTAATATGCAAATACAAAATCATGGAGTATATGTTTAAAG
Source organism: Protopterus annectens (assembly GCF_019279795.1). Taxonomy (NCBI): domain Eukaryota; kingdom Metazoa; phylum Chordata; order Ceratodontiformes; family Protopteridae; genus Protopterus; species Protopterus annectens. The sequence goes on from NC_056725.1 coordinate 56,950,838, forward strand.
AACACAGATGTTAAAATAAAGTTAAAAGTAATACATATAATATAATTAAAAGTACAAGTCATAAAGTGTTTATACAAGTTTAGTGTTTGCTCCAACAATATTGTTAGTGAAGGGAGGTTTGAAAGAGATGACAGTGTAATTTAGGTGGGAAGGGAGCAGGAACAGTCCCAGTTTGAGGTGACATAAGAATGGAGGAGAGATTTTAAATTAGAGTGGTTGTGAGTACAGTGGAGGGAGGGGAAAGAGAGTTCCATAGTTTAGTTAAGGAGTGTGATAGAAGTAATTGGCCAGGAGGGCAAAGGGGTTTATAGATTTTAAGGAGGTTTTGGTTTTCAGATCTAACAGAACGACTGGGGAGGTAAGGGGTTAAGATAGATGAAAGAGAGAAGGGTTGGAATATGAGTTTGTGAGCAGTGGTGAGTTGTATGAATTTCAGGTAATTAGGAAGCTCAAGCCAGTTTAGGGAGTGCATGGAATGGCAGTGATGGGTGGAGTATTTGGACCCTGTAGCAAATTTACAGACTTTGTTATAGCAAGCTTACAGTTTGTTGTTTAGGCTGTCAGAGATGAGTAAGTAGAGGGGTACCATACATAAGAGAGGGGAGCAGGTAGGAGGAGGCTAGAGTATGCCTGGTAGAAGTGGTTAAATAGCGATTTTGTCTATACAGCAATCCTAGATTTTGGTGAGTTTTTGATATTATTTTGGATGTGGATATTGAATTTTAAATGTACATCAGTGGTGACTCTGAGTAGTTTGGTGTGAGGTACAATCACACCTCTCAGCCTGGAAACATCAAAAATCTGGACAAGGCCCATGTAAAATAGGTACAAATTTGTATGCTAATTAACCTAAAATTCACATACATAGTTAAGTAACCCCACCCACTCCAATGGAATTGTGGGATACCAGCTTTCAAATGCAAACTAAGAACAGACAACCAAAATATGGCACCAGAGTCCCCCTGCAGCCATTCCAATGTCCCATTACCTGGCTATTTCACCCCATTTACCATAAACACTAATGTGTGCATACTGCTTTACTTCTACAATGATTATTTGGATTTTATTTTTGCATTTCATAGCACAATGCACACAAACACTAATAGATATCTGCTAAACATAGCAACACTGTCTCACAATGAAAATATACTTGGCATTAAAACTTCTCTGCCCTTGAAACTCACATTCATTGAAACAGCATTGAAATCCACACCACATCCAAAGAAAATGCATCTGGTCAGTGGTGGATAAAGATTACCTTTGGGCAGTTTTCAAATCATAGGCCCGTGGCTTGCACACAAAACAAGAAACATGCATGCATTCTTTGATACACCTTCCTGACTTTATCAAATTATATTCCTTGTATAATACAGCACATTGGTTAGACTTAAGTTAGAGTGCATTTTAAAATTTATTGTTTTTTCCAGTAGGCAATGAAATAAAATGCATGAACCAATAATGGCAAAACTGCCCAATTCAGAATATTTCCATCATAAAAGTCTACTTCCATACATGCACACACAATACACACACACACACACACACACACACATATATATATATATATATATATATATATATATATATATATATATATATATATATATATATGAAATGACAGTAGTGTAAGCCATAGGCATCTTACACAGTTTCTCACACTTATTTTCAATTTCAGTTTTTTTTTTGGGGGGGGGCAAAAGGGCAAAATCACAGACACATTTTAAACATTGCTTGTATAATTTTGGAAAGTTGCTAGAAAAAAAATGTGCTATCACCATGTATTTCACTGCCAATTATTGCACCCAGGACCCTATGCACTACAGTCAGAGCAACATTCCACTATGCCAAATCAGCAGTTCCCAAAGACTGAAACTTAAATGGCCATCATTTAGTGAATTCAGTTCTCTCTTCTCATCATAGCTCTCAACCTCTTAGCACAAAAAACCTGGACAAAGCCAAAAATGGGGAATACAGCCCCAAAATAAGGCCAAATTTCAAATACTGATCTTATAAACTTAGAAAATTCCTAGAATAAAAGGTTTTGTGTTACCATTTATTGTCTGAAGAATATGAAGTCTGAAATTCAAATGCCTGTCATTATTTAGTTAATTCAATCCTTCAGTGATTTGCCACAAAAATCCTCAAAACCACAGATTTAATGATGAACAGAACAAAAATATGAGGTATAAATTCACAAGTGATGGTGGCTAGAGACTTTAGGCTCTTTTTACCTTGTACCCAAGATACAGGGTTTGAGTCTAGAGTACCTCTAGCCACCAGGTGTATTCAGTGGGGGGCAATTACACACACACACACACACACACACACACACACACACACACACACACACACACACACACACACCCTCTTTCAAAGAAAGGCAATTCTTCAGCGAGAAAAAATGGCAGTTAAGCAAGACCAGAGAAGCCTTGACTTCAGTTAGTTAGCGAAAAAGCAGCGAGTTCAGCCTTACTTCAGTTAACACATAACAATTCTGCAGCGAGAAGCCTTATTACAGTTAGCAAATTCACATAACAATTCTGCAGCGAGAAGCCTTACTTCAGTTAACACAAAAGTATAGTACCTGATCCAGGTCATTAAGCCTTAACTTCAGTTAACACAATAGTACCTGATTCATGTTTCCTTCGGATGTCCATGCTCAAGCAGTACCAGAAACAGGTTATTTCCTACAAGTAGTAGCACACTCGCAACCAGCCGGAAATGTGTGTCCTTGAGCTCAATGAGCTCAATTCCGACAGGCTGATGGAGCTGACGTCATCGCGCACATGATGATGTCAGCTCTGAAAGTGTGAAAGAAAATTTAAAAAAAAATCGGGAATGAAGGGGTGCCACTCGGGAATTGTGGCACCCCATTATTTGGACCCCAAACTCAGTAAAAAAAACAAGTAATTCGGTGCAGTTGAGAAGTATGGGTACAATATCAATTAGAGTGTTATTGTGGCTTTTTATTTTAAAGGAGCTTTTGTCTATGGTGAAATTTCTGGAAGGAGAGAATATCATGAGTTTTGTTTTGTTAGCATTGAGAGCAAGATGGCTGTTTAGCATCCAAGTTTCGGTATTGGAGAAGCCTGTTTGGGTTTTTTGAAGGAGTTCAGAGGGAGAGTTGCTGTACAGATGATTGTGGAATCATCAGCATATTGGATCAGTGTAGCATTATCTATGGATTTGTGAAAGTTATTAATGAAAATATTGAAAAGTAAGGGGTCAAAAAAAGAGCCTTGGATGATACCAGATGGATTGTTGAGAAAGGATAAAGTGCAATTTTTCCATTTAACAGTTTGTTGTTAAATGTTGGTGGCACCAATGCATCAGAAGATGGTCTTGGAGAAGAAGTGCATTTTAGCTTTTTCCTTATGTAAAATTAATATAATTATTTGAGAAAGCAATCCACTCATTAATCAAGTTCATGAATCCCTTTGATAGTTTATCTTACATCATTTTAATGTATGAGTTAAAGACAAGAGCAGTGAACTGGTACGTTCATAGGTTCATAGGTTCATAGGTTGGTACTAGGCTATCAGCCCTAGGGCCTATACAAGCCTAGCCATAACAATTCCATGGCTATTTCTTCCCACATTATTTACTTTCCTGGACCCCTGTCTAGCAGGGCGACTGATGTGATCCCTGGGGTGAATTTCCTTTCTCCCATCCAATCGTCAAGGTTCCTCTTGAAGAGGTCCAAAGAGGCACTCTGCTTGACATGTATGGGCAATCTATTCCAGAGTCTGGGGAGTCTCTGGGTCAGGAACCTATCCCTCCAGCATGTTTTGTTTATTGTGATGACAAGGTTTAGATCCCTGGAGCGTAGCTCTGAGGGATTGGGATTTCTTTAAGTGTAGCATGTCCAACAGCTCTGGGTTTGACATGGCCTTGTATGTTAAGCAGAGATCGCCTCTGAGTAGATGATATGCGACAGAGTATAGCTGGAGTTTGTTAAGGCGGTCAGCGTAGGGCATCTGCTTTAGGCCTGTGATTCTTTTAGTGAGGTATTTCTGAGGCCTTTCCAGTTGTTGCAGATGTCTTGAGAGGTACATACCAAATGGGGCGTTGTATTCTATAATGGGTCTAATGAGGGATGAGTACAGTGGGACAATGACCTCCTTTTTTCTGGATGAAAAGCCCTTATAGGTTCATGGTACTTATAAATCCGGGCAGTCTTTGAACATGTTTTTTCAGTTTGGTAAAAAGATGAAAGACTTGGTGTTTGAGTCTCATGGTCAAGCAATTGCCTGGTTCATTTCTGTCTACAATTGGTACCAGCAGGGGTACTTGCTCAGATTTTAAGAAGATATGCTGCTGAGGATCCAAGTTTGCTTGTCGCCTATAATACTGTGACTCATCCTCTGTATGCCATTGCATAGTTGGTGCATATGTTCCAGGTTTGCTATATGCCATAAAGTGTGTTTCAGACCTGAGCTCCACATTATGTCAACACTAAGCAAATCATTGAGTGTACTAATGGAAGATGACTGGCCTGCCTGAAAATGAAATTTGTCTGGATGTTTATTATTCATCGTGCCAAACAGGAATTTCATGTAAGCAGACATGATATTTCTCCAGTGAGATTTCCGTAGCACTTTCAGTATACCTTGAAGTGATGGGCAAGTTATACAGCCACCCATGTCGTACCACTCATAGACAAGTTTTATCTTCTCCATGTGAGGAACCCATATGTGTTTTTACTGGTAAGGATGCCAGAATCAGGTGGTCCTTCCTCCATGGCACATCCTTAGTGCAGCATTGTGATGTGTCTAGTATTGATGTACATACTATTGACAGGATAACTGTGGTTATGAATACTCTGATTAGATCATAAATGTGATTTCATCAGTGCACTCTACTTACAGTGGGTTGGAACCTGAGCCAGCTAGGCTTGCAAAACCTTGTATTCATTCACTGGGACTAGTTCTCTTTCAGACTGCTTCTTTCTCATAACAGCATTATTTCCATCTGTATTAAAGCAGGAATGGATTATCTCTATTAGCAAGAAACCATCTTTGGACTCAAACCATTTTGAGAATTACTCTCCTTTTCTAACTTTCTTTTTTATAGGTAATGTTGCTCACAAAGTGGTTTATCTAGAAACAGATTCCTATTTGGCATCACATGACTTGTTTACCCCATGCTGGCCTGGTTTTAGATGTAAGAGACCAATGAATTAACGTTTGTTTGGATTGCTCACAATCTCCTCTTGGTTTGAGTTCACAGGTTATATTTAATGCTTGTCCTATTTGATCTGTCAGCTATCTTTGACTTCATGGACCATGGCATTCTGATACAGTACTTGAAATAATACCCTGCTTCTTCTAGTAGCATTCTTGCTTACCTTGTCTCTTTCCTTTTCGGCACCACACAGGCTGTAGTTTAAAAGGAGTGGTTCTTCTGGTGGTTACTGTCAAAAGTGAGGGGAAGTGTCACAACATTTAATTTCCTCACATTTGTTGCTCATATTGTGCATACTGCCCTACATGCAAGTCATTCAAGGTAGAGGTATCTCCTATCATGTCTTACACTGATGATACACAGCTTTATCTCTTCTTTACTTCAGAGTCTATGACTGACTTAATCATTCTAGAAGCCTGCCTGGAGTCGACTCTTCAATTAATAATCTGACAGATGCAACTCACTCACCCTGGCTAGGACTGAGGCAGTGTGCATGCCAGCATTGCCCCTGGCTAGGACTGAGGCAGTGTGCATGCCAGCATTGCTCCTGGCTGGCACTGAGGCAGTGTGCATGCCAGCATTGCCCCTGGCTAGGACTGAGGCAGTGTGCATGCCAGCATTGTCCCTGGCTGGGACTGAGGCAGTGCGCATGCCAGCATTGCCCCTGGCTGGGACTTGTCAGTGTGCATGCCAGCATTGCCCCTGGCTGGGACTGAGGCAGTGTGCATGCCAGCATTGCCCCTGGCTAGGACTGAGGCAGTGCGCATGCCAGCATTGCCCCTGGCTAGGACTGAGGCAGTGTGCATGCCAGCATTGCCCCTGGCTAGGACTGAGGCAGTGCGCATGCCAGCATTGCCCCTGGCTAGGACTGAGGCAGTGCGCATGCCAGCATTGCCCCTGGCTAGGACTGAGGCAGTGTGCATGCCAGCATTGCCCCTGGCTAGGACTGAGGCAGTGTGCATGCCAGCATTGCTCCTGGCTGGGACTGAGGCAGTGTGCATGCCAGCATTGCCCCTGGCTAGGACTGAGGCAGTGTGCATGTCAGCATTGCCCCTGGCTAGGACTGAGGCAGTGTGCATGTCAGCATTGCCCCTGGCTAGGACTGAGGCAGTGTGCATGCCAGCATTGCCCCTGGCTAGGACTGAGGCAGTGTGCATGCCAGCATTGCCCCTGGCTGGGACTGAGGCAGTGTGCATGCCAGCATTGCCCCTGGCTAGGACTGAAGCTGTGTGCATGCCAGCATTGCTCCTGGCTGGGACTGAGGCAGTGTGCATGCCAGCATTGCTACTGGCTGGGACTGAGGCAGTGTGCATGCCAGCATTGCCCCTGGCTAGGACTGAGGCAGTGTGCATGTCAGCATTGCCCCTGGCTAGGACTGAGGCAGTGTGCATGTCAGCATTGCCCCTGGCTAGGACTGAGGCAGTGTGCATGCCAGCTTTGCCCCTGGCTAGGACTGAGGCAGTGTGCATGTCAGCATTGCCCCTGGCTAGGACTGAGGCAGTGTGCATGTCAGCATTGCCCCTGGCTAGGACTGAGGCAGTGTGCATGCCAGCATTGCCCCTGGCTAGGACTGAGGCAGAGTCTGGGGAGTCTCTGGGTCAGGAACCTATCCCTCCAGCATGTTTTGTTTATTGTGATGACAAGGTTTAGATCCCTGGAGCGTGTAGCTCTGAGGGATTGGGATTTCTTTAAGTGTAGCATGTCCAACAGCTCTGGGTTTGACATGGCCTTGTATGTTAAGCAGAGATCGCCTCTGAGTAGACGATATGCGACAGAGTATAGCTGGAGTTTGTTAAGGCGGTCAGCGTAGGGCATCTGCTTTAGGCCTGTGATTCTTTTAGTGAGGTATTTCTGAGGCCTTTCCAGTTGTTGCAGATGTCTTGAGAGGTACATACCAAATGGGGCGTTGTATTCTATAATGGGTCTAATGAGGGATGAGTACAGTGGGACAATGACCTCCTTTTTTCTGGATGAAAAGCCCTTATAGGTTCATGGTACTTATAAATCCGGGCAGTCTTTGAACATGTTTTTCAGTTTGGTAAAAGATGAAAGACTTGGTGTTTGAGTCTCATGGTCAAGCAATTGCCTGGTTCATTTCTGTCTACAATTGGTACCAGCAGGGGTACTTGCTCAGATTTTAAGAAGATATGCTGCTGAGGATCCAAGTTTGCTTGTCGCCTATAATACTGTGACTCATCCTCTGTATGCCATTGCATAGTTGGTGCATATGTTCCAGGTTTGCTATATGCCATAAAGTGTGTTTCAGACCTGAGCTCCACATTATGTCAACACTAAGCAAATCATTGCGTGTACTAATGGAAGATGACTGGCCTGCCTGAAAATGAAATTTGTCTGGATGTTTATTATTCATCATGCCAAACAGGAATTTCATGTAAGCAGACATGATATTTCTCCAGTGAGATTTCCGTTGTACTTTCAGTATACCTTGAAGTGATGGGCAAGTTATACAGCCACCCATGTCGTACCACTCATAGACAAGTTTTATCTTCTCCATGTGAGGAACCCATATGTGTTTTTACTGGTAAGGTTGCCAGAATCAGGTGGTCCTTCCTCCATGGCACATCCTTAGTGCAGCATTGTGATGTGTCTAGTATTGATGTACATACTATTGACAGGATAACTGTGGTTATGAATACTCTGATTAGATCATAAATGTGATTTCATCAGTGCACTCTACTAACAGTGGGTTGGAACCTGAGCCAGCTAGGCTTGCAAAACCTTGTATTCATTCACTGGGACTAGTTCTCTTTCAGACTGCTTCTTTCTCATAACAGCATTATTTCCATCTGTATTAAAGCAGGAATGGATTACCTCTATTAGCAAGAAACCATCTTTGGACTCAAACCATTTTGAGAATTACTCTCCTTTTCTAACTTTCTTTTTTATAGGTAATGTTGCTCACAAAGTGGTTTATCTAGAAACAGATTCCTATTTGGCATCACATGACTTGTTTACCCCATGCTGGCCTGGTTTTAGATGTAAGAGACCAATGAATTAACGTTTGTTTGGATTGCTCACAATCTCCTCTTGGTTTGAGTTCACAGGTTATATTTAATGCTTGTCCTATTTGATCTGTCAGCTATCTTTGACTTCATGGACCATGGCATTCTGATACAGTACTTGAAATAATACCCTGCTTCTTCTAGTAGCATTCTTGCTTACCTTGTCTCTTTCCTTTTCGGCACCACACAGGCTGTAGTTTAAAAGGAGTGGTTCTTCTGGTGGTTACTGTCAAAAGTGAGGGGAAGTGTCACAACATTTAATTTCCTCACATTTGTTGCTCATATTGTGCATACTGCCCTACATGCAAGTCATTCAAGGTAGAGGTATCTCCTATCATGTCTTACACTGATGATACACAGCTTTATCTCTTCTTTACTTCAGAGTCTATGACTGACTTAATCATTCTAGAAGCCTGCCTGGAGCCGACTCTTCAATTAATAATCTGACAGATGCAACTCACTCACCCTGGCTAGGACTGAGGCAGTGTGCATGCCAGCATTGCCCCTGGCTAGGACTGAGGCAGTGTGCATGCCAGCATTGCTCCTGGCTGGCACTGAGGCAGTGTGCATGCCAGCATTGCCCCTGGCTAGGACTGAGGCAGTGTGCATGCCAGCATTGCCCCTGGCTGGGACTGAGGCAGTGTGCATGCCAGCATTGCCCCTGGCTGGGACTGAGGCAGTGTGCATGCCAGCATTGCCCCTGGCTAGGACTGAGGCAGTGTGCATGCCAGCATTGCCCTGGCTGGGACTGAGGCAGTGTGCATGCCAGCATTGCCCCTGGCTGGGACTGAGGCAGTGTGCATGCCAGCATTGCCCCTGGCTGGGACTGAGGCAGTGTGCATGCCAGCATTGCCCCTGGCTGGGACTGAGGCAGTGTGCATGCCAGCATTGCCCCTGGCTGGGACTGAGGCAGTGTGCATGCCAGCATTGCCCTGGCTGGGACTGAGGCAGTGTGCATGCCAGCATTGCCCTGGCTGGGACTGAGGTAGTGTGCATGCCAGCATTGCCCCTGGCTGGGACTGAGGCAGTGTGCATGCCAGCATTGCCCCTGGCTAGGACTGAGGCAGTGTGCATGCCAGCATTGCCCCTGGCTAGGACTGAGGCAGTGTGCATGCCAGCATTGCCCCTGGCTGGGACTGAGGCAGTGTGCATGCCAGCATTGCCCTGGCTGGGACTGAGGCAGTGTGCATGCCAGCATTGCCCTGGCTAGGACTGAGGCAGTGTGCATGCCAGCATTGCCCCTGGCTAGGACTGAGGCAGTGTGCATGCCAGCATTGCCCCTGGCTGGGACTGAGGCAGTGTGCATGCCAGCATTGCCCCTGGCTAGGACTGAGGCAGTGTGCATGCCAGCATTGCCCTGGCTAGGACTGAGGCAGTGTGCATGCCAGCATTGCTCCTGGTTGGGACTGAGGCAGTGTGCATGCCAGCATTGCCCCTGGCTAGGACTGAGGCAGTGTGCGTGTCAGCATTGCCCCTGGCTAGGACTGAGGCAGAGTGCATGTCAGCATTGCCCCTGGCTAGGACTGAGGCAGTGTGCATGTCAGCATTGTCCCTGGCTAGGACTGAGGCAGTGTGCATGCCAGCATTGCCCCTGGCTGGGACTGAGGCAGTGTGCATGCCAGCATTGCTCCTGGCTGGGACTGAGGCAGTGTGCATGCCAGCATTGCTCCTGGCTGGGACTGAGGCAGTGTGCATGCCAGCATTGCCCCTGGCTAGGACTGAGGCAGTGTGCATGCCAGCATTGCCACTGGCTGGGACTGAGGCAGTGTGCATGCCAGCATTGCCCCTGGCTAGGACTGAGGCAGTGTGCGTGTCAGCATTGCCACTGGCTGGGACTGAGGCAGTGTGCATGCCAGCATTGCCCCTGGCTAGGACTGAGGCAGTGTGCATGCCAGCATTGCCCCTGGCTGGGACTGAGGCAGTGTGCATGCCAGCATTGCCCCTGGCTGGGACTGAGGCAGTGTGCATGCCAGCATTGCCCCTGGCTAGGACTGAGGCAGTGTGCATGTCAGCATTGCCCCTGGCTAGGACTGAGGCAGTGTGCATGTCAGCATTGCCCCTGGCTAGGACTGAGGCAGTGTGCATGCCAGCATTGCCCCTGGCTAGGACTGAGGCAGTGTGCATGCCAGCATTGCCCCTGGCTAGGACTGAGGCAGTGTGCATGCCAGCATTGCCCCTGGCTAGGACTGAGGCAGTGTGCATGCCAGCATTGCTCCTGGCTGGGACTGAGGCAGTGTGCATGCCAGCATTACTCCTGGCTGGGACTGAGGCAGTGTGCATGCCAGCATTGCCCTTGGCTAGGACTGAGGCAGTGTGCATGCCAGCATTGCCCCTGGCTAGGACTGAGGCAGTGTGCATGCCAGCATTGCCCCTGGCTGGGACTGAGGCAGTGTGCATGCCAGCATTGCCCCTGGCTAGGACTGAGGCAGTGTGCATGCCAGCATTGCCCCTGGCTAGGACTGAGGCAGTGTGCATGCCAGCATTGCTCCTGGCTGGGACTGAGGCAGTGTGCATGCCAGCATTGCCCCTGGCTAGGACTGAGGCAGTGTGCATGTCAGCATTGCCCCTGGCTGGGACTGAGGCAGTGTGCATGCCAGCATTGCCCCTGGCTAGGACTGAGGCAGTGTGCATGCCAGCATTGCCCCTGGCTAGGACTGAGGTAGTGTGCATGCCAGCATTTCTCCTGGCTGGGACTGAGGCAGTGTGCATGCCAGCATTGCCCCTGGCTGGGACTGAGGCAGTGTGCATGCCAGCATTGCTCCTGGCTGGGACTGAGGCAGTGTGCATGCCAGCATTGCCCCTGGCTAGGACTGAGGCAGTGTGCATGCCAGCATTGCCCCTGGCTAGGACTGAGGCAGTGTGCATGCCAGCATTGCTCCTGGCTAAGACTGAGGCAGTGTGCATGCCAGCATTGCCCCTGGCTAAGACTGAGGCAGTGTGCATGCCAGCATTGCCCCTGGCTAGGACTGAGGCAGTGTGCATGCCAGCATTGCTCCTGGCTGGGACTGAGGCAGTGTGCATGCCAGCATTGCCCCTGGCTGGGACTGAGGCAGTGTGCATGTCTGCATTGCCCCTGGCTAGGACTGAGGCAGTGTGCATGCCAGCATTGCCCCTGGCTAGGACTGAGGCAGTGTGCATGCCAGCATTGCGGCAGTGTGCATGCCAGCATTGCTCGTGGCTGGGACTGAGGCAGTGTGCATGCCAGCATTGCCCCTGGCTAGGACTGAGGCAGTGTGCATGCCAGCATTGCTCGTGGCTGGGACTGAGGCAGTGTGCATGCCAGCATTGCCCCTGGCTAGGACTGAGGCAGTGTGCATGCCAGCATTGCCCCTGGCTAGGACTGAGGCAGTGTGCATGCCAGCATTGTCCCTGGCTAGGACTGAGGCAGTGTGCATGCCAGCATTGCCCCTGGCTAGGACTGAGGCAGTGTGCATGCCAGCATTGCCCCTGGCTAGATCTGAGGCAGTGTGCATGCCAGCATTGCTTGATCATCACACATTCTTCTAAGTCTTCTCCTTTCCCCTACCTTGATCCTGTACTGGCTGTCATAAGGACATCATATTTTCATTTAAAGAGAATTGCCCAGATCAGCATCACTATTGACATTAACCCACTTTTTCCAATTTTATACACGGGGTCAGAGTGTCACTTCAACATTGCCCAAATCCTCATCAAACCCTATGCCAGTGAATCAACCAGTTGCTCCCTCTTGACTAAATTGTTACAGTGCCCTTCACTGTGGGCTTTCGGATGGGGACTTGGTGCAGCTGAAAAGGGTGCAAAGCTTACAGTGAGGTTACTGAGACCTCCCCATCATGTCCTGTCATACATTTGCTGCAGTTTACTTTTAGGTCTGTGTTTAGGATCCTTCTTGCCTTCTAGGCCCTAGACAAGCTGCTCCCAGCTTTCATGTGACACACCTTTTAGTTCCCTGGGCTCTGATTATCTACCTCAGGTTAGTATGGCAAGAGCTATTAGGAGTACTTAAACACAAGGTTTGTTCTCTGAACTGAATGTAAGGTACAGCCATAAGCAATATATACTAATTTAAAACAAAAATATGCATACAACACTTTCACAAATTTGAATTTGCATTATTTACTGTGAATAAGAAGCAGTTTTACTTGTTAAAAATTCAACTAGATTTTTTTTTTGTTCATTTGATCACAATCCTCATGAAATAGTTTTCTTCTCAGATTTGGGTGTGTGGTACTTATGCTTCCTTTAGAAGGTTCTTGAAACATTTTTAGTGTATGTTACATAAATTCTGTACAGGAAGGTAGTTTTAGTTTCAGTAAAATGTTTTTAATGATATATTTTTTAATCTGCTGGCATAATGTACTCTTTATGTTTTGTACAATGCCTACAATAAATACTAAAACTTGAACATATATTAATCTAATGTCACCGGCTTCTTCTGTCACTGCCTCCTTAGAGGTGTGCATGGCATGATTCAGAGGTTCCACTTCCTGCCAATATCCCCGGATGACATCATCACTGCTGTACCTGTGTTGAGAAGAGCCTGAGAAATGTCCCTACTACCCTTCCGCAGTCTCTAGATGGTTTGCCAGAACATTTTAGAGGCATTTCAAAACCGTTCTTAATGCCCTTTCCAAAATGCTCTCAAACACCAGCCTATGCTTCAGTAAGTGTTACAAGCTGCCATCTTTCTGGATTGTCCGCACTTGTTAGGCAAATTAAAATATACCTGTCCCACCCACTAGAATTCACATAAATCCTGTTATTTTAATGTGACATCTGATCTCAATGCTGATGCATTTAAGGTGTTTGTGGGTTGCAGGCATGACAAGCACTGATTACTTTTTGGTCACACATCTTTGCTGCCACCTGAACTACTGATGTCCTGAACAGGGTCCATTTGGAGTCCAGACCCCTACCATCCTCAGGTCTGTAGGAGAAAATCTTGGTAAAGATGGAGATAAACTCATCTCAGACACAAGAATCAGCTAGGTATTTCTTGGACACCCTCACTACATCACTACAGGTTTTTGTGTTTCCTCAGAATGACTGGCTACCTGCCCTCCCATGCCACCAGTTCATTGCCCAGTGATGACTATCTGGCAATGGATCTACTTTGGAATCTCAAAGTTTCAAAACTTCGAACTTCATATGGTCGAGGCCATAACATCGAAGTGGTGAAAGTTTGAAACTTCAATAAAAATAAAAACAATTTTTTTTTTACATTTATGCAGGGGAGCAAGCCTCCCCATGCACCCCCCACACTCTCTGCTAATTACATGTACCAACTCTGAGATCACACCACAGTGACGAGAACAGTAAATTTTCTGTTCCCCGCTGAATGATGAACTCCATTAAAACCGTTTGACATTTCAAAACCTCGATCTTATGGTCTCGGCCATATGAAGTTCGAAGTTTTGAAACTTCCAGCTTCCAAAATAGACCCCTGGCAGCTCAGTAACTTTTAACCAGAATGTGTAAAACATGCTAAGGTCTGATGATATCATTCTTTGGTCTAAGAATCTTTGGTTTCAAGTACACTTAGAAGTATCACTGTGTATGACAAAGGCACGTGTTACAATTAATCTTTAACTTGCACTGAAGTCTGAAAAAATGTATTATTCAGATTTAGATGAGACCATGTTCTTTCTCTATGTACTCCAGCAGGCATTTTGAGCAATTCTCACATAAGTGAAGTCCAGCAGTAAAGCTGCAGAATCAGTAGCCCGTGCACGGTCAAGCACCATACCCATGTTTTTCTAAGAAGACTGACTATTCCAAATAGCTGTTAGGTGTGTATGTGTCAGTAAAGCAAATAGAGTTTTCCTGAGTACAGATCAGAAGACAGCATCATAAATGTAGTTACTCTGGAATATGTTTCTGTACTTATACTCTAGAAACACACATTACTCATGGCCATTAAAGACTAGCTGTAGAAACAATAATGTTCTTGAAAGAATTATGTTAAATAAATTATTTTCCTCTTTTCCTGCACTTTTTACAAAAGTCAACCAGAAAGTTTTAAGGATGTCTACCTTTTTTCCTTTTCTCCAATTCTTCCATTTAATGATGCTTTCTTTGTTCTTTATAGGTTCATAGTTTTATACTAGGCTAATGATACTTACTTAAGGGGGTATGTTTGTTAGGACAGGTATGTTAGTTAGCTGGTTGCTAAGAGTTATGTGGGGGGGTATGCTAGTTAAGGAGATGGAGGGTATGTTAGTTAAAGACATGGGGGTATGCAAGTTAAGGAAATGTTGGTATGCCAGCTAAGGAGATGGAGGTATGCTAGTTAAGGAGATGGGGGTATGTTAGTTAAGGAGATGGGAGTATGTTAGTTGAGATGGGGGTATGTTAGTTTAGGGGATGGGAGTATGTTAGTTATGGAGATGGGGGCTATGTTAGTTAAGGAGATGATGGTATGCTAGTTAAGGAGATGGAGTATGTTAGCTAAGGATATGGGGTATGTTAGTTAAGGAGATGGGGGCTATGTTAGCTAAGGAGATGGTGGTATGTTTAAGGAAATGAAGGTATGTTAGTTAAGGAGACGGGGGTATGTTAGTTAAGGAGCTGAGGGTATGCTAGTTAAGGAGATGGGGCACGTTATTTAAGGAGATGTGGGGTATGTTAACTAAAGAGATTGGGGTATGTTAGTTAAGGAGATGGGGGTATGTTAACTAAAGAGATTGGGGTATGTTAACTAAGGAGATTGGGGTATGTTAGCTAAGGAGACAGGAGTATGTTAGTTAACGTTAATGTTTTCTCCTTACCTCCAGCCATCATTGTATCCATTCGTTTTCTTTTATTTCTCTTTCATTCTTCTCTTTCTCATCTTTGGTCACTGCAGTATAAAGCATTTTGGAATGAAGAAATTGCAGAGATTCTAAAGAAGAAGCACCACCATTGTAAGGCAAAGACCTTCGCCATTATGTCACAGGCTATACATGTATGTAATCTGCTCATATGTGATATGCAGGTCCTGAAACAAAATACCAAAGATGAAATACATCATATCGGTGGTTGATGCATTAGTAACAGACTCTCAGAAATACACTCCTAGGCAGCCACTTACTGTCTTCACATGCTCACAGTAAGAGAAACTTGGTTGCAATACAGAAAAATCATTAAGAAATATTATTGCCAGGTTTAACTAGACCAGGCCATGTGAAAAAGAGGACTGGAGATAACAAGCATATTCAAATAAACTAGAACTTTCTTTAACAATACTAAAAACTCCAGTTTTCCCCAAAACACACACATTCCTCAAATGCCTTAGAAAGAGTACCTATAAAATGCTATGTAGAGGTACTGTGTATATGCTCACAACCCAAATTCTAGAACCTTGAAGACTTTCTGTTATGAATTTGTCAGGACATTAGCATTTTGAATGACTTAAATGACTGCCTTAAGACAAATGTACATGTCACAGAAAAATGCCCAAACATAGTTTTTTCAGTGTAGTTCATCACTATACCAATTCAAACGGACAGGTCTTTGGGTAACAAAAGTTTACTAGACTGGATTTTTACAATGAATGCATGAACAATCACTCATTCTTGAATTATGCATGGTGACCAACATCCTAAGAGGTAAAGAACCACACCAAAATACATAAAAATATCCCCACTGTTACAGGACCACTATGGGCAAATGATGAAAAAACATATTTTTTTATCTTGCCAATTACTGCATGTCCCAAAGCTGCCTGCAACAAAATAAGTATTCATTCCTAAGTGTATTTATTTATTTATTTATTTTTAATCCTTTTCTTCCCATCCTGATTACTTTGGAAAGCTAGATTTGTCCCATAATGCACCATGACAGCACAGACTATGGGAATAAGTAGCCCTGCCATTTCATGTCAGACTTAGGGTTACCACCTGTCCCACTTTGTGAGGGACAGTCCCTTTTTGCGCAGTTGTGTCCTGCAAAGAAATTGAAAAAATGGCATATGTCCTGAGATTTTAGGACAAACATATTTCCTATATTTTATACAGAATCTAGCTAAAAAAGCCATTAGAATACACAAAAGCTGATCCATGATATAGATTCTCTTACAAAGAGGCCAATGAAATTTGGAACGACAAAACAACAAAATGCCTGGTCAGCACTAATCAAGAATATAGCAGCAAAATCACAACACAAAGTGAAAAGTACATATGCATAGTTTCCTCTTTGTGTGGTGATTTTACTGCAATATTCTTGATTAGCATCTGACCAGGTATTTTGTTGTTTTTCGTTGTCATTTTGTGCCTTGCATCACTGGTTTGCTAGTACATTTGGAAAGAAGTCAATAACTTCACTTAATGCAACATACCCCACTCAAATCACAAAACTTTATTTTTTTTGTTTTGAGTGCTGTAGTGCTATGTGCAGACAGGATATAAACTGTAGCAACTGTTTGCTACATTTGAAGCAAGCTGTTTGCTACAGTTTAAAATAGAAGACAATCTTTTTTGGTCTTTAATGGAAGAGCTGTGGAGGAGGACATAGATCTAACTGTAATAGGCCAATCACTTACAGTGTAGTGATTGGATTATGACAATGAAGTCCATTTTATTTTCTCTTCTTGAAGAGGTGAGGGGGTGGATCGTTGGTTCATAGTACTGGTCCAGAGTGTTGGTTGAACCAGCTACAATTCTGCTCAAAACATCTTCTCTCTCTCTCATATGGATTTTCGCCAGGTAAGAAAATTCTGCATCAGTAAGGACACACAGCTGTCATTCTCATGTCAATTGACAAGGACATGTTAAGGAACAGTCAAATAGATTTTTGATGTATGTTGTTGGAAATAGTTTTAGAGCATAACATCTTTCTCTTCAATGACAAGTGTTACAGGCAAATAACTGGAGTAGCGATGGGCACTAGTTGTGCAAACTCTTATGCCAACCTGGCAATGGATGAGTGGGAACAGCATCATATACACTCAAAAGGGAATACACAGATTAGGATATACAGATGCTTTCTGGATGATCTGTGTATTGGGTGGAAGGGTTGTGAAGAAGCACTGGATGAATACGTACAGAATTAAACAACACTAATAATTTTCTATAATTTACTACCAAGAAGTCGAGGTTAGAAATCAACTTCTTGGATGCAGTAGTTCAACAAAGCAGTGCAGGTATTGAAAACAGGATGTATAGAAAAGAATGCTATCAACCCTCTTATTTACATAGGGATAGCATGCACCCACCCCATATTTTCTCAAATATAATAAAGGGACAAGCACTCAGATCGTCACACCTCACTACTAGCAGTAACAAATTCTTTGTTAATCTAGTAAATTTGAAGAAGGAATTCCAAGGAAGAGGGTACACTGAAAGCGCAATAAATTCAGTATATGAGCAGATTAAGGCTGAGAGGCATGGAAGAGGCAAGCCATATTTCTCAACGAAAGTAGTTGGTATAGATAAAGATGATACCACAGACATAAGAACCCCCTAGTTATTTCATATACTCAGAAAATAGGTAGTGTGAAAAGCATTATAAACAAGAATTGGCACATTTTACTAGCTGATGAGCAAACTGAAAGGTGGTTAGGGCAGAAGCCTAAATTCACATATAAAAACATGAAAAGTCTTAAACAGCAACTGTGTTATTCGAGGTCTAATGTAATCACCCATGAATTGGAAATAGGCACAAGAAAGTGTGGCAAATGCGATTACTGTGCAGCGGTAGAGTTGTCGCTTCACAGCAAGAGGTTTCCTGATTCGATTCTCAGCTGGGGCTCCTTCTGTGCGGAGTCTGCATGTCCTACCTGCGTTCGTGTGGGTTTCCTCCAGGTGCTCCGGTTTCCTCCCACATTACAAAGACATGTCTGGAGAGTTTGTACATGGGCTTCTGCTGAAAACTGGCTTTGTTCCAAGTCGGACTTTCCTGGTTAACAAATGCAAAATAAAATAAACAAATAAATAAAATATTGATACATCTAGGTTTTTTAGGCACCCCAAAACCAGATATTTATGGGAGATTAGAGCTAAAGCCGATTAGAGGGTATGGGTTGAATGATACACTATCCCTCTTACCTGTCTTAAGAAATAAGAATATTAAGAAATGGGTTTACATGCAAAGGTTTTATGAAAACTTTTTATAATTATATGCTTTAGCATGTTATTGAACTTGTATCTTATGTGAAATTGATTCATTATATGAATGAACAATGGTTTTAAATATGTATGTACCTTTAAATATTTTGGAGGGAAACTGGTTTGTGTTGATTAGGTATGGTATAAATACTGAGTCTTTTATTAAGTGTTATGATGTCTGAGGAAGTAATTTTTATGAAAGCACTTACACATTTTTGTGGAATTGGAATAATAAACAGACTTGTGGAATCTTTAACAGTGTGCCTGTCTCCATACCTTGGGAATTTTCCTGATTTTATATATATATATATATATATATATATATATATATATATATATATAATATATATATAGATATTATATATATATATATATATATATATATATATATATATATATATATATATATATATATAAGGAGATATAAGTTTTCTTCTTCATAAATGTAGAGCAAGATTTGCAGTAAAATGTAGATTGATAGCAGTGTAATTTTATCCCCATGCTTTAATGGTTTATGTACTTCTATATTCTTAGCATCACACATTTTATCTTATGTACCCTGTAGGAGTGGTCATAATATTGACCCTGGGCTGAGAATGAAATTAGTTAGATTTGCTCAGTTGTCTACCCTGGTTAACAAATTCAATAAATAAATAAATAAATCTATCAATTAATTAAATTAATTAAAAAAGATCAAACTATAAAATCATAGCCATACAACGCGTACACTCTAAAATCCTTAGAAAAAATATGGATCTTCTATCATTTAACTATCACAAGACTCCTTATGAATACTCTGTTCTCACTGAATCAATACGAGGTTTTGCCAGGATACAGTAATGAAACAGTATCCTTATTAAACACAATAAATTAAAAGATTAATGAAGGTGAAATCATAGAACATTATGTTTACACCTGTTTAAGGCATTCAGCAGTGTATCTCACCAGCTGCTCTTAAACGGCTCTCAACTTCGATTAAGCAGTAGCATGAAATACTGTTATAGTGGCTATATTAGTCAACAAGAGACTTAGTGGGCTGACTAACAAGAAGCTTGCCCTGTCTACGTACCAGTCATTTTAAGTGTACCACAAGGATCCATCCTTGGACCAACTGTTGTCACTGTCTTCATCAGTCATAAATATGCCACATCCAAAGATGCTATAGAAGGGCATTACAGCAGCGACTCCACCACAACAGGTGCTGCTTGTGGCATGTAACACCTCCAGACTATCACTCCCAAACCTTTCACTTTCATGGAAAAGTGGGGAATAAAATCACGCTTCTCCTAGATGCTAGAGTAACACGTTCATACTACTTGTTTGTACGTCTTCCCAAACCAGTTCATATAACTGCAGTATTGCTTAATTAAACAAAACCTTTGTACTACCTGTATCCCACACTAAACTGCTAGCAGGGGAGTTAGAACACACCCTGACATTTAATGACCACATCAACTATCACATACACATAATAAGCCAAAAGCTAAAACTTCTTTGCAAAGCCAAACCCAATGTCTGATAATTCCCATCCAACCATTGTTCATACATTCCTTGCAGTTTGTTGTATGCCTCTGTCTTGCTAGCCAAACTCCAATCCATTCAACTAAACAAATGACATTAAACCTTTAACAAAATGAACATGTTTGATGTTCATTCCCCAGTAAAACATATCACTGTACAGCCCTCAACAAACTAGGATAGCTAGAACTACAAAACATCATGATTTACTCTCATCACAAAATAGCACACAGTCCAGCATAAACCTGAAATGTGTCCTGCAATTAATAACTTTCTGCAGTTAGATCTAAAAATCAGAATTTAGTCAAATCATAACCTGTATATGTAGCTAAACTATGAAGCAGAGTTCCCAAGAACTTAGACAAGCATCAAATCTTAAATAATTTCAAAATGAATTAAAAGTATTCATAATTACCAGACTCTCTGTCACTGTTTCTTTGCAAATGGATAATCTCTACTCTCTTAATAATTCTTCACATTCTCCTATTCTTTTATACCAAACAATAGCAGAGCTTGCTAAATTGCTTATACTCCTAAACTAACAAAACATAAAACTCCTTTGCTAAGTTCTTTCCAACAAGTCTGTTAGGCCTACTTTCTTTCTTTCCACCCTCCTCACTCAAACATACTGGAGAAGGGCTAACATTAAATGGAAAAAAGTGTGGTATTGTCACATTCGGTTAAAAAAAAAACTCTCATCTTCAAATTACAATATACAATACAGCCAGCACTACACTTGTAACTGATGAAGCAGTCAGGGATCTTGACACATTAGCTGACACTTCCTTCTCCTTTATCCAGCGTGTAAAATCATCAGTCTGGAAATCCTTCTTTTTAGTATAACTGATATCTAAAAGTATCTCATTTAGGTCAAAGGAAGTTATCTGCCCTCTATACTCTGCAGTAATCAGACTGTAGAGTACAATGCTCCCTTTGGTGTGCATCTGTTCAACCACATCATATAGCTAGAAAGGTCCCACTGGCTCCTAGCTAAAATGACTGCTGGTCTAAAGCCCTTTGGTTTAAAGCCTTATCTCCATACATGACCTCTTATAGAGTCTTACATGGAGATCTACGTCTTGCATTCTGTACCTTTAAGGACCTTTAAGGACCCATCCTTCCTACATCTCTTACATCTCAGCAAGGCAGACTCCACCCCAAACTCTAGATCTAAGGATGGACAGATTTTTTTTTTTATTCATCTTATACACCATCTCTGAAAGAAATAACCTTAGATGTTTAACATAATGTCATCTTTTTAACACTCAAGACAAACGTTAATGACTGTATGGGCATTCACAAATTCATCCATAGCCTGACTTGAATTGCTCTTCCAGAGGTGGACAATATATTATAAAAGTGGTATTGGAAAGAAACAAATAGTTTCCCAACATACTTGCCTATTCTTAAGAACTTGTTTAAATGCAGACCTCTTAATTGTTCCTGTTTTAGAGGAATGTTTCTATTTCTAGGCTGATTTACCCCTTCACACAGTTTTCTGTATCTCTGTTATGACATGTGATTTTTAAAGCACTAGTACACAGAAAATGGCAACAATAATTTAAAGAAGGAGGAGATACATCTTACATGTTCCTTTCTCTGAAACAAAAATAACCTTGTGTGGCACAATTTTACAGTACAATTCATTAAAGTCTACACATTTTGCACTGCCTTTCTGATGTGCTTACATTTTCCCATCATTTTTGTCACTCACTATTTTTAAATATGTTTTTGAGTAGCATCCTGGATTCCTACTTGAAGTGGGAAGTTATGTGCTATTCGGTATTCATATTTTATGTTTATTAGATGTCCAGATTTTTGGCTAGATGTAATTCCTTTTCAAGGGTCTTTGTTCCTATTTTCAGTGTTTGCAAAGTTGAGAGGTACGTTTAAATCTATAAAACCAAAGTATGGGATCCAGCATTTAGTAAGGCCAAATGTACAGTAGGCCTTCTCATTTTCAGCATGTTATAAGGAACAGCTCTGTAAAGATTAATGAGCAGTGCTTTTGATTTGTTTCTATTGTCCTTAGCTGTGCTTTGGGAGATTTAAACAAGGGGCACGTATTTCCCTAATCATTCTCCAGCCATTCATTAAAAAAAAAAACAGTGGCTAAGGAAGGATTTGAAACTGACACTTCAGAATTACAGTTGAAATTCTTATTCCTGTGCATGTTAGGCCATCAACTTTTTTCTATGAACTGAATGAAAAAATATATGTCTAATATCACAGGATTATTTATCTATCACTGCTACCTCAACAGATGAGAACAGGGTTAAAGTTTTCTACAAGTGGCAATAAATAGTAGGATCTGATTTCAACAATTATTACTATGTCACAAAAGAACAGCTAAAATAATTATGTAATAAAAGGCTGATAAAAATGTTTGTAGAACAGTGATAATGTATTTTACTATTATTGGTATCCATTTCTTGTAATACAAACAGGAATTAGGGCTTTCAGAATTGAACATAAGTGGATATTCTTAATTGTGGCATGCTGTGGGATGCAAACTGTTTCCTACCTCCTGCCGCTCCAGATACTAACACAACCAATGATGCAACCCATTCACAGGTCAGAAGTGAAAAGCCAGAAGTGCTGAATGACTGTCATTACAAGGGCTATTTCTTTCTTTCTTTTTTTTTTCATAAAATGCAAGATTCTGCAGTAAGAAATTTGCTGAATACACACAAGTTATGTTTGACTTTGTACTTTAACATTTGAATCGGATCACTTCCATGTGTAGCACTTACAGGTGAAACACCAATCCTGTTTTATAAGATGGTGTATTAACCTTTCTAGCCACCTAGTTCTCTTTCCCTGCAACTTTAATTTCCGATGCATTGCTATGCACTGGGTCAATCACAAACATTTTTCTTCCCTTCTGTCACAAAACCCATTGCGCTCAGCCAGCGAGATGCAAACCCAATCAGCTGCTTTATGGATTAAAATCGTTGTTTACTGCTGGGGGCCATTGATCAACTAAATGGCTTTATGTTAATGAAGGAGGTTTTTCACAATCATTTGTCTCAGCCAAGTCCTGAAAGCATTTGACAGGTGCTGCAAGCTGCATTTCTTAAAGCGGTAGTATCATACCCCGTTAGTAGGAAGAATTAATCTATACAGACTACTGTTTTAGTGAAGCTCGGCTAAAGGCTACCTATTTCTACCAAAGAATTACTTGTATCATTACTGTGAAACATAATTTATTATTGAAATCAGGGAAAATAGCACCTTACTATCACTGTGCAGAAATCTCCATGTAACGGTAACTAATACTGCTGTATTACATAGCTTATATTAAATTATTCATCATTTTCTGTTTGTTTTAGATGTATTTCATCCCTGAGCTCATGAAGACTTTTCTACTTATACCAGTCAAGCAGTGTCCTTGCAAAGTGTTTTTAAATCAGGCACTAAAACTGGAGTAAACAAAGGAATGTGAATAAAACATGACTATGGCTGTGCTTAATATATAAAACAATTGGCCATTTGATTTCAGCATCAACAGCCAGAGTGAAACTGTTTGAGCTGCTCATTGAAAATAAATGGCAAATTGAGCAGAAGGTAATATGGCGTCATGTTTTTCTACAGGCAGTAAAGTAAACTTGCTGTCTGTTAAGTTCCTTTTGCATTTTCAGGAATATTATTTGAACTGACTAGATGCCATATATTTGGTCCGCTGAATACATTTACAGCAGTCAGGCCTCATTGTCTAATTCTGGACAAGTAACAATTGTATATATGATAAGATAATAAATGGCACGGAGATGGGAAGAACGCTATTGTACTGCCAGGATTACTAGTCCAGATTTAAGTGCAATTTGGTGGCTTATGCTTTTGTTATATGTATAAGCTTGTTCCTTTTGTCTGAAATTCCAGAACAGAATATATTCATTCATATATGAATGTATAGGAAATCATTTCAGTTTACTTACTTACCAAAAGTCTTATAAGAAGCACCAGTAAAAATATAAGATTTCATAAAATGCCTGAATGTCTATAATGTTTGAATCTATTTACTGAAGTCATGACTCCATCATATTTATCTTTTTATTCATTTATTGGTTTACAGTCATTCTTACAACTAGAAATCTGTATAAGAAGTTCACTGCTGGGATATCAAAGAATATGTTGAAGCATTTTTGCTATACTGAAAGTAAGAGCAGAATTACAGAATAAGAAAAAAAGGACAGCGTAATGATTTGGACATCTAGTCACTAGGAATTGCTTACCTTGATCTAAAACAATCTAATTGTAGAGTGGAGTTAAAATAAACACCAGTAACCTTCATTTTCTAACTTAAATCATAATAACAGATAATAATACCTTAGGAAAGTCTTACATTGTGCTTTCATTTAATTATTGCTGTATGACTCTATATGCTTCTTTTCCTGTTTCTGAAACATAAGCCCTTTAATTTCATGTACAAGCTTTAAAGGTGATAGTATGTGTCAAAAAGGAATGTTCATTTTCATCTGTGACCCTAAAAATGTTTCTCTTTCCGTGCAGTAAAAGAAAGTCATGCAATATAAAAAAATTTTACTTTCTGTGCTCAAAAAGATGTGTAGGTCTTTGTAATACTTACGGTGTAAAAGCAAAATAAAATATAAAAAATAAAATGTATTCCAAAAAGTTTCCAGTTTATTATGAAGTTAATCTGGTGCTCATTTAAAAGGCAGGCTAAGCTACTAAAATCATATAACTGACTGATCAAGTATATTTATCCTGTTGAGAAAACTCTCTTCATAAGAAGAGATTAGCAAAGGATTAACATTTGACTGAAATCTTAGAGGAATTAGACTCTATTCCCATAACTGAAACATGAAGTGATTTATTTAACTTGATATACTGAAGGAACTGCACACACACCCACACCTATGCATACACACACACACACACACACACACACACATACACACACACATGCCAACACAGGAGTTTGCACAGCAGATATTCACAGAACCCTGTATGGGTTCCCTAAAATCCCAGGAAGATATTTTAGAGTGATTTCATTTGTTGAACAAATTGTGCTTTGAAACACTTGATGATAAATGAGTTAATTTTACCTGTGCTTATGTAAATTGGTCTAAAATGCGATCTGACATTAATAGTTGCACATACTGGTAACTATTCAGTTGAATACAGACTGCTCTTTTTCTTGAAATGTTTTACAGATACATCATGCCTGACATTAAAAGATTATCTGTGCAATTGTCTTAGACATCTGTGTGCAAAACACAATCCCTTAGTGATTAGGTAAAGAAATATTACTTTTGTACACCGTGCATAGAAGTTTGATATGTGTATGCTGTGAATGATAAGGACAATGGAAAATAATTGTCCACTGCCTGGTTTTCCTTACATCAATGTTCTTGATTATTTGTTTGCTAATGTTGTGTTGATTAGTAAGTAATTTTGTCAGTTGTCTCAGTTAATTCTTATCACACATTGCAACACTGTCTGCAAGTTCTGTATAGTTCCAAATGTAACTGTGTTCTGCTTATAAAATCAGATCTCTTTTATTCCTCTGCGTATACCTGTTTTTCAGCAAGTAATAAATAAACCATAAAAAGAGAAAGTAAAAACTGAAAGAAAAATATTACATTTTCCTGTAGAAAATGAGTGCATATATATTTTTTATTCTGTTAAGGTATTAAGACATGACATATGGAATGTATCTGCAGTGCTAGGAGTTCTCCTCCTTTCAGGTAATGGTACTGTCTTGTCAAGTGGCTTACTCAGGGTTACACATTAGGCAAATAAGGACGAAGATAATCAGACCCTGTACCACAGGAACTACAGCAAACAGCCTTAACTCTGCGCACCAACTTATAATGTAATGCAGCGGTACTCATTTTTTTGGACTTTTTTGATCCATGGATAACTAGCAGATGTGGTTACATGCCTTTTTTAATAAAAAAAAGGTGAGGAAAGATCATTTTAATGGCACTACTTCTATGCAATCTGTTTTTATGCTACACCTGCATCAGCAACTTCACCCTGATGGAGCTTCAAGCTTACCTCAAGCAGACTACATGATGCTGAGTGCAGATGAATGTCTATGGTGATTAGGGGTAGGAAACCACACAGAGCTTGTTTCTGCACAACCTTATCTTGTGAATTCACAGGCAAAAGATAGGGAGTTCACATGCAGACTGAATACCTTGAAGAAGTAAAAGGACAGAAACTAGAAAGGAATTTATTCATAGGACTTTGATACAGAGGGGGTAAACAATCTAACTTTTCCCATGAATGAATTCCTGTCCCTTATGATTTGGGGTGAATGACTATGCCTAGCTAAAGGCTCAGTCACTATCAGAAACAAAGTAGGAAACAAGTAAGCAATTTCCTCTAGTGACTTTCATCAGTGGGAAGGACTGAGACACATCAGAGAATAATTGTTTGTGCTGAATTGTAAAAGCTGTTAGCAAAAGCTGAAGATAGCTCAATAAAAAGGGAGTTGAAGGCTTTCTGAAATTCTACTTCAGCTGTCATTACCAGGTTAGCTAATACTGCTTTACGTCAAAGTGATCAGTGCTGTGAAGTGGTCACCACTCTCCCAATTTTTGACAATCCTAAAACAAAAGCAGAAGTCTAATGGATATGAATGAAGCTTCAAACAGCTGAAGTATATGAAAAAGTAAACTTTAATAAATTGTACCAGACAATGGTCAGTTAGCAAGGGTAGAAAAGAAACAGATCAAAACACCCATGGCTTTCCACAAAACTCAGTCTCTGCATTAATTAAACAAATTGGTAATAATATCCAATTTTAATTCTGTCTTTCCAGGTTTTACAAAAACAACAATTAGTGAATAGTTTAATGATGATTGGGTATCTTCAGTGTCAATCATCTATGCTTTGAAAGAGCTATGCAAGAGGGGTAATAAGATTATGAAGTACTTTCCAAAAGTCTATAGTAGTTCTATCAGGAGCAGGTGATTTGCACAATAGAAAGGGTTTCCATGCACACAGAAATGTATTTTTTGAGATTAGTGATTGAAACACTGCAAACACATTGTTTTCTTGTCAGGGGAGTCAGAAATAATTAAAAAAAACTGAGACCTCTGGCTTTCATATGACTAGACATTAAAAATAAAGATTAGAGCAATGTTGCAGCAGAAAACTTGATAAATATGCATTGGGTCATTGAGTGACACTTTACTGTTAATTAGACATGCAATGTCCCCTCCCATACCCTAGTGAAAGGCCACACACTGTCAGCTTTAAACTCATGTCTGGGCCACAGCCTTTTCTATGTAGATGTCAGACCATACCTTCTTTATAGAATGGGGATCCATTTTAAGATGATAAGCTAACAGCAGCATTTTGTTTCTAAACTTCGAAAAGCTTTAGTGGTTATGTGCTCAAAGAAACTGATACGGAAGCCTTTTCAGGCATGCAGGGTTTCTTTTATAGCTGTGTGACAAGATTATTCCCAGTTTAAATCTTTTCCATGAAGAAAACATGGGGAGAATAACTAATTGATAAAATGCACCAAATCAACAACATATAGGCCTCTTCTGCACTGCCACGTTGTCATTAATTAAGGTTACTGGCCTGTGGTCAGACAGGCAATGTTCTGCACATTTGGAGACAGGAAAACAAAATATTCTGCTATAACTCATTAATAAATGAGTAGTATTACATCATCCTCAGCTTCTCTGGGTGGATACAGTACCAAGTATCAAGCAAGGCTACAGCTTTTAAATGCTGCTATAAATACCTTTCTTAGGTCTTCAGTTAGGTCTGTCATACATGGTACAAAGCACATAACAAATTGGTATAACTACATACTGCACTGATGTTGATTTGAATTGATTGGTCATTGCTGCTGTGGTGATGGCCTGCAAGTGTCCATCCCAGCTTGATGCAAACCAGTAATCAAAATCCTCTTTTAGCAGAGAAAGCTGAGTTTTAAAACTTAAAGTCATTCCCAACTTCCTGTATGCCTGCGAACTAACAAACAACCTAAGTGTGCCACTCCTGAGCTTAAACAAAATAATCCCAAAGTTAACTGGTTAAGAGAATAAAGAAATAATTATCTTTGCACTTCTGAAGTGGGGAATAATCTAATGAGGTTGACTGAAGAATAAAAGTAAGAGAAGAGAAGCAAAAACAATAAAGAAGCATGGCATAGAGTGAACTGACCAGAACAAACAATGACTCCCTTTAACGATATAGTAGGAGATTTGTGAGATGAAACTGAAAGAGATCAATCAAGCCTTTAACGAACATGTGGATGCAATACAGCATGTTGTAGATGCGAAGGCTGAACTCAGGGCCAGATTGGATGTCACGGAGTTAGTTAGAATGGGTGGAAGAAACACTGACTGATCTGGAACACAGGTCCAGCCAAAACAACTTAAAGCTAGTCAGGATCCCTGACAAGTATGAAGATGAGAAATGCAGAAATGCTGTGAGGCAGTTACTACACCAGTGGACAGAGATTCATGAAGATGAGCTCTGGATCAGACGAGCCCACCATACAAACTGGAGACTAGTCAGGCAAGGGAAAAAAAAAGCCTAATGCTATTAGTGTCAGGTGGCTGTCGAATACTGTGAAGGAAAGGATAACAGGAGGAGTGTGAAAGGCTGGTAAGAAGCTGTTGATAAGAGAGCAATGAGTCTTCATGGACCAAGACTTCTTGTGGGAAACCCAGAAGAAAAAAGAAGGGCAACAGTGAAGGGCTGTTGACCACAAGATGATGAAGTGGGACAAAAAAGGTACTTTTCCTTCTCTCCTTTTGATCGTGACTTATTTTGTCTAGACACAGTAAAGTCTTGACAGGAGAGTTCAGTCTTATATGCAGGGGGGTGTACTGCAAGTCCCCTGAATATGAATATGTAAGAAAGTAATTCAACAGAAGAAAAGATATGCTAAGTAAACAGAACTTCAAACATGGTATAACAGCATAGAAAGCAAAAGCAAAAACAAAAACAGAACTGCTGCTATGACAATTTAATGTAAAGTGCCAAATTCACTTGGAACATGCAAACAGTGTGTATAATATGGATTTGTTATCAGCTTTCTGTTAAACTGTTTATAATATGTTAATTTATGCACATTGTATTTTACATGAATGCAGGATGGTTGGGATAACTAGAGCAAATGACGTTGTCTGCCAGGAGTGGCACTGAAGCAGATGCTATTTCCTCTGTCCTACATGGGGCTAGGAGAAGCTGTAAACAAAATGAGTCATAAAGAATCTTTATAAGGAAGTTTTGTGCATAGTTATAGCTCAGGTTGAGGAATGGAGAAAGTTGTATATTAAAAGTTTTTTTTAAAGATATATGTTTAACTTTTTATTTTAAAAATGTTGCAACAAATGTGTGTGAAAAAATTAAAGGAAGTGGAAAACATACAGGAAGAATTAGCAGTGGAAAAGGAAACATGGCAGAGACAACAAGAGAAACTAGGGAGTTGAGGAATAAAGAAAGGGTGGATCTTAATGTGATACTTAAAATGATACCCATTTAAAGAATAGAGAAACAAGAAGGTGCTATAATTAGTCTAATAATTCCAGTACAAACTTCAAGGAAGAAAAATAAATATTAGAAAAGCTGTTTGCGATGTCAGTGGATTGGCATCTTCAATAAAGTGATGTAGAGTTTTATATATGATAAGAAGGGGAGGTTGCCACCTTGTAGCCATTCCATAAATGCATTTGAGGGATTAGGAATTAGGGTATTTGAACAGACAGGGTTGTAGTGGCAGGAGTTCCGTGCTACTGGGTGCTACAGTGAAAACAGATACTTCTGCACTGCTTCTGCCCTGGAAATTTCCAGGGTGTATGCTACCTAAAAAGGAGGCGGTAAAGTGGTGAAAGGAAGAAATGACTGATTTTATGAAAGACACAGTGGCAGACAACATACAGGGAAATTCTGGTACATAGAGCAGCAAAGAGTTTTTCAGCAGGCCAGAAAGAGAGAAATAATAGCTGATGAAAGATGAATTTGAAAAAAAAAAACTTCAGCAAAATACAAGAAGAGGGAGGGAAAGAAAACAAAAGCGATAACAGGAAACATGCAAGGATGCAATGCTGAGGAAAATATTGAGGAAGAGGGCAGGATAGAAACTATATATTTTGCACACTTGCATTACCATGCAACAAAGGCACTGGCAGCAAGAGTAAGGCAGCAGGAAATCCAAAGGGGTGACTGCTCTAAGGATCAAAGAAAATGCGGAGGATATAGAGAGGCTGGAGGAGATTCTGGGGACATTTAGGCAATATTAAATAACCCTGTCTACAGGGGAACTGCGTGTCAGTAACAGCAGTGAGGTAAATGAGCAGAACTGAAGACAGCTACCTTCCATAAGGATAATCTTTTAAAACATATAACAAAAGGCAAATTAATGGAACCAAGCATAGGATGAAGAAAGTGGAATTTCCAGGAAGTGATGGCATCTCAGTAGACATCTGGGAATTAGGTGGGGATACACTGCTAGAATTTGTAATTCCTGAAGGGTCATTCCTCCAAATACATGGAAGGAGGTGATAATTGCTGTCATACATGAGGAAGGGAAGGATCCTCTCTTTCCTCCTCCTTCTCCTACAGATCACTTTCAAATCATCTTTCATGGTGAATGGTGCAGATAGTGCAGCTGGTGGCATATACAGAGCACCAGGATCAGATGGGGTTTGTTGGGGGAGGAAGACATGGATAATTTAATAAGGACAGTGATGTTGATGAAGGATGCACAAGAGAAAGGGGAGCAGTTATTTATTTTATCATTAGATACTGAGAAGGCTTCTTATAGAGTAACATGGAGTTATCTGCTTGAGATCATGATACACTGCAGCCACCTGAAGGGCTGAATAAATGATTTATAAAAATCAGTGCATACCAACATTATATAATCTCCATTCTGAAGGAGGGATGGGCATCCTTGAAATTGATTATATGTATAGATTTGCAATCATAGGACTGCATACATATCTGCTGACCTCACAAGACACAAACATAGTGAAAGTTTTGAAACATGAGGACAGTAAAGCTTAGTCTAGCAGAAGCATATCAGCATCAAGTGAGAATGGAAATCAAACCAGAAGTATAATAAAACCAGGCAGCAACTGAATGTGCCAAAAACAAAAGAAAGAATATAAGGTGAAGGATCAGATGAGAAGGCAGGAAATGTGGAAATGCATAAATACAGTTGTAGGTATAGAAAACTCTTGGAACAACCTCATGTTGATCAGGATTGAATGCAGGAATGGTTAAGGAGAGGCAAATTCAAACCAAAAGATGAAAGGTTAATATTGGTGGCCCAAGATAGTGGACTACGTAACATGTTGGTTTACAACGTCCATTGAGCATGTGGGAGAAACAGACAAATGTAGGTTTTGGAATACAGAATTGGAAACAGCTACACACCTTGTTGTGGTTTTCGATATACTAATGGCAGAAGGACTGTATACTGAAAGGCATAATAATGTGACAAGACTGTTGCAATGGGGATTGTGCAAACATTATAATACTGAAGTAGCTGAAAAACACTGGAAATACGAGCTACAAAGCATCATAGAAAATGATGATGTCTACATCACATGGGATCACCCATTGCCAATAGTTCAAAAGATGCAAGAAAACCACATATAGTAGTGCATGAAATGAAGAGAAAAGTAGCACTGATCATTGAAATTGCTATACCCAGTGACTACAGTGTCTTGTGTACAGAGAGATACAAAGTAATAAAATATCAGGATTTGCAGGCAGAAACAAGAGCAATGTGGAAGAAAGATACCCAGACAGTTCCAATAGTAGTAGGAGCAATGTGTCTTATAAAAAAGAATTTACAATCATAGTTAAATATGTTACCAATACATGTAACTCCATACAAACTGCAGAAGGAGTCATTACTGGGCACATTGCAGGTGCTGCGAAGAGCACTTCTGACTAACATCAAAGACTGAAACTAATTTCATGAACTTTAAACATACTTTGACTTAGGAATAGGGTCCATTCTGTCATGGTATTAGAAACCCAAAAGATGTGGAGAAATTAAAAAAAGCTGAGAGGGTCTATGCTTGTGTTAGAGCTAGATTATATAAAAGCTGAGAGGGCCTATGCTTGTGTTAGAGCTAGATTATATACAGTCTCTGAGAGAGACATGGAAGCCTGCTCCCTTTCGTCACTGTTATTTTCTCTAAATCTAGAACTGCTGGCAATACAGATAAGAGCTGGTGAAAGTTACAAATATTGATGGTGAGAGGGACAGAGGGAGATTTCTCTGTATGCAGATGATGTCCTTTTTAAAACTGACAGACTTGGTATGGGATTCAGATAAATTATGGTTCATCATAGGAAGGTTTGGCAAGATTTTTGGCTATAAAATAAAACAAACCAAAACGCGTGCAATCACAATAAACATGAACCAGGATGAAAGGGATAGATTATACCTGTGAGGAATCTGGAGGAATTAAAATATATGGGCATATAGTTGATGGCAACAGTAGAAGAAATGCAGCAATTAACATATGAGGTGGTGTTGGCTAAAGTTAGAAAACAGACTGAAAGCTGGAAGCAGGTGAAATTTCACATGGCCTGTTAGGTACAGATAATACAGCTGTACTTACTACCACAGTTTTTATACCCACATCAGTTTTTTTTGGCATATACTGGAAGAATTTTACCTCATGAAGATAAAGAAGCTATCTAAGGGGTGGAAAGTAAATCAAGAGTGGCAATGGAGGTAGCAATCTTCTCTAAGAAGAAGGGAGGCTTGGGGGTCTTAAATGTGTGGAAATACTACAAGGCTTGCCAGATAGTAAATGTGCTTGGAATGATGGATGCAACCTTTCATACAAAATGGAAAAAGATGATGTGGGAAGAAAGAGTGGTATTTAGTAAAGGTGAGGACATCTGGGAATTTGTATTAGAATACATAGCCAGACAGATGACAAAGGGGTATGAGGGATCAGTGAAAGAGATATTTCAAGAGGAAATGACTGGGGTTTGGTATAATCTTTAATGAGCCTACTTCATATACACATGCTACAGGAATTAAAAAAAATGGTGGGAGGTTCTGCTACTAATATGAAGGACAAAAAAGATTGAAACAGGAAAGCATTGCTATGGAGATGAAAGAGAAGAGGGACAGAAGTGAGATATTAGTTTCAGGTTGTAATTGTAATTGAGGATTCAGTGACAACATGGGTGAAGCTACAAGCTGAATATACACACAAATATTTACATGCATACAGATATTTCAAGCACGGACATTAATGCCCTTCTAGCTTGCCAATATACCAAAACACTTGTTCCCATACTAAGTGTCCAGGCTGTTCTTAAAAATATCTAAACTAGTACTTACTTTAATGTAATTTGGTAGTCTGTTCCATGCATTAGCTACTCTGTCAGAGAACCAATTAGTACACTTCTCATTCCTATAGAATCTTCTACACAGGTTGTCTGATGATTCTCTAGTACGTTTTGATAACCACAAACATTCCCAGAGGTAGTTGTCCCTAAATTCCCTATATACCTGAATAAGATCTCCTCTTAGATATCTGTAAGAGATGCTGTACAAGTTCAGATATTTTAGTCTTTCATAATAACTTACATTTTCACATCCATGGATACCCTTAGTATATCTCCACTGTACTCTTTCCAGTTTACTCATGCTTATTTTCTTATAGGGTTTTCCATATTGTTACTCCATACTCAAGTTTGGGTCTAATGTAACTAACAAACAATGACTTCATCATTTTTGATTTCCTAGACTTTATAAATCTTTTTATACAACCTATAGTTCTATAACTATCATTAACCAATTGGTTGATATGATTAGAAAAACTCATAGCTGAATCTACTAATATACCAAGGTCCTTAAATGAGTCTACAGTTTCAATCACTGTGTGCCGTATTAAATATTCGCCTTTCAGTTTATGTTTCCTAAATCTCATGCTTAGTTTTTGATGTATTTATCAGCATATTATTCTCCTGTGCCCAAATGGTCAATTTAGTCAAGTTATTTTGCAGACATGCCTTATCTGTAACACATGTAATCAGTTTACCCAATTTCAGGTCATCCGCATGTAGAACACCTCAGATGAAAAAGTTAGGTTGAAAAGATGCAATCGAAACAAAGGCCTTAGACTGAACCCTGTGGGACACCCTGACTGTAACCAAGGATTTCACAAGTCCAGTTGTATGATACTTGCCATTTCCTGTTTATAAGCCATGCAGCTATCTATCTTATCAAGAGTACATCAATACCTAGTTGTACTAATTTATTGATCAGTGTTCTATGTATGACCATGTCAAATGTTGAAGTTAAATCTATATAAATTACATCATAGCACAATTTTTCATTCATAGCTGTTATTATATTGTTATAGATCAGACATCATGTTCCAGGTGGTAATAGATCTATTTTCAACATATGCATGCTGATATATGGTTTCAAGTCCCATCCTACCAGTTCTGACAATGACTTATCCAATATTACCTTCTCCATTATTTTTCCACAATGTGAAAGTAGACTTAAGGATCTATATGACTCTGGGTTTGTCCTACTCTCCTTTCCCTTAAAGGCAGGTTTAATAATCACATGCCTCTAATCTTGAAGAATCTCCTCATATTTATATGACCTAGTGAATAATAAATATAATGGTATCATAAGTTCTTGCTGAAGTATTCTCAGGTCATTGCTACTAATTCTGTCTCCTCCCTGTGCTTTGTTTGGATCCAGTTTGTGCAGTTCTTTTTCAATATAATCTAATTTGATTGCATTATCTGGGGTTACCTGGATGTCACTAGGACAACTTGCATAAGATTTTTAAATATATCTATAATCTGTTGTGTTTGAGAATACATTTTAAAATCTACGCACACAGTTTATCAATTTGTGTGTCTTTACTCTTTTCACATTGAATGTATCTATAAAAATATCATCTACTTAGGAGTAAGAGTGAGATGGGATAGAGTGAAAAGAACAGGTATAAGAATAAATGAGAGACCAGAAATCTTACAAGAGATACACCAATCTAGGTCAAAGTAGGACTAAATAAAAAGATTATTGCTAAGGCACTGGAATCATTAAAATTAAAGGGATTGTTACTAAGAAGATGAGAGACATATGGGAAAAGAGGCTACAAAACAAAATTACAGATGAGGGTTAGTAAGATGTAATGAGGATTCCAATGTACACCACTAAAGTTCGAAGACTGAAGAATTTTGCAAGGTTAAGGCAAAGATATTTTTATACCCCAGTGAAGTTAAATAAAATGTTCCCAAATGTCAGAGAGGAGTGTTGGAGAAGTAGGGACATAGGAAATATCTACTGGGAATGTCTGTAGTTTGGTCAACTTAAAATGGACTTAGAGAGCATAATAAATGTAGTTGAGGAAAAGGTAGCAGTGACTCAGCAAATGTTCTTCTGGGGGTACTATCAAACAAATGGAAGGCAATGAGAGACAACGGATAAGGAAAAATAGCTAATAAATCTGCCCAAGGGGAGGGAGTTGAAGTTAATGTGACAGATCTTTGTCAAAAGGAGTTAGAAATGAAAGAGGGCAAGGCAAGGCCAGGTCTGAGTAATAAGCGGACAAGATAGACTGACAGAACTGAAACATGAAGAAAGTATAGGGACACCTAAAGCAGATATCGGAAGAGGAGGGCAGAGAACTGGATTTAATAACAAGGAAAGGTGGGATTGAAGAGAGTTATAAGCAAGACCCGAGGTGCATAATGAATTGTATCTTTAAGAGGCAATGAGGACAAAAATTATATGAGAAGTTGAAGAAGGGGCTAAAGAAATTGAAAATATTTGTCATATTTGAAAAATAAAATTAAAGCATTGTACTGGCACCATGCATGAGGATTGTAAGGGTTGATACCTACATTTTACCATTTGCTGAATTATGTTCTAAATGAACTAAGTACTGAGACTTTGTTGAATAGTACAATAAGTGATTATTATGTTTAAAACATAAAGTCATTCCACAGAATAAACAAACACCTATTGTGTCCCCAAGCCATTTTTGCATCCTGCCCAAAAATAGTGCCTGATTTTTTCTGTAGAAAATATCTATAACAAGACTGTTTTTCAACCAGCAAATGTAAACATATAAAACTTAATGATATTATAATGACCCAATTTAAAGTCTTCAAAATCACAGAAGTAATGGGACCAAGGCCTGGTGACTACGAACATGGCTGAATAATGCCATCACTTTCCTAATACTTTCGGTGCTTTATTCTAGTATTCTTCTAAATAATCACATATGTCCTAAAGACAAATAATATTGTGATATTTAATATTACTACATTTAAAGAAGCTACAGCAGAACAGTTCTCACAGGAGGCTTTAGCAGATCAGCCAAGTGCAGTAGGACCTTACTGGAAAAGGTTGCAAACAAGTTTCTACCATAAGTGATGAGCTGGAGAATTATAACAGAAGCTTAAATAGCCTGGAAAAAGGAGTTTCTAGGTTCATAGTTAAATACTAGGCTAGCTGCCCTTGTAGGCCATTTTAAGCCTAGCCAATTTCTCTTTTTGCGTTCAAATTAACCTATCCTATTTCATTCATTAGAGATTGGTCATACCTATTCCGTGGTTGATAATTATATATTACCCCTAATGAGAATAACTGGGATCATACCATATATAATTTGAGGGGAGTCATGCATAGGATAAAGTATTTAGGAGCTGCCTCTGCCCATTAGTAGTACAAGAGGCAATTCTGGGGTAAATTTTCTGTTTCCCAAACATAGATCCAAGTTAGACTTGAATATGGATAGGGATTAACTTTGTTTTATGTGGATGGAGAGTCTGTTTCAGAGCAGTGATATCCTCTGGGAGATATACTTGTCCCTCCATGTCATTCTGTTGATGTTGCAGAAGAGGTTTAGATCCCTAGACTGAGTATTTCTGATGCCAATTAATTTATGTGTGGTAAATTCATCAGTATTGAGTTGGAGGATGCCTTGTCTGCCAGGCACAGGTCACCTCTGTGTGTAGGATACTGAGTATAGTGACAGGGCTTCAAGTCGGTCCATGTAGGACATGTTGTTTAAACCCTGTATCCATTTAGTAAAGTATCTCTGTGGGTGTTCTAGTTGTTGCATGTGTCTGAACAGAAACTTGCAAAAGGGGTCATTATATTCAATGACTGGCTGAGTAAAGGGGGACAATGGCATCACTAGATCTAGACACAACCCCTTTGTTTACAAGCTGTGCAATATAGAAGGACTTTCTTACAACAATGGACAGTTGTTGGTCAAAATGTCACTGTCCACATAAGTTCCCAAATCCTAAACAAATGGGTCAACTATTAGGGGTGCATTATCAGTGTGGTAGTTTCCTGGCATTGATAACTTCCCAGAGTATACAATAATGTATTTTTTTACATTTAGTTTCGGTCCATGATTTTAGCACCAGGATGGTTAAGTCACTTGGGGATTCAATGACTCCTCCTAGCTTGCATTCAGCTGCAAACTTAGTCAGCCAGAGCACTTTGATATTGACTTTTACTTCAGAAAAGTAGATGTCAAGCAAAAGAGGTCCCATCATGTAACCCTGATGTACTCCACTGGTGACTGGTCTCTCTGTGGCCAGGTCGGCATATGTAGTGTGTACTGTTTTGCCTTCATCTATTGCTTTGGTCACCTTTTCAAAAAAATCTACCAGGTTGAAAACGCATGACCTGTCCTTGATGAATCCAAATTGGGATGGGTCCAATCTTTAGATGTTCCCTATGTCCTGATTAGTTCCATAATAAGTGTTTCTATGACTTTGCATATGAGACGGGGTATTATTATGGGTCTGTAGAAGATCCTCCCTTATAAAGGGAATGACTGCAGCTGTTCTCCATTTGCCATTCATAGTTTAGGGACTAGAATAACTAATGAGCAGCAATAAAATATTAAAAGGATTGAAATTATTAATGTACATTTCTCCCAATCTACAACACAATATTGAGAGCATGCATAGGATTTGGAGGCATTTGGGGGTACCTAGTAGGCCATGATTATTCTTTTTTGGAAGATTCAAACAGGAATTGACACATTTTTACAAGTAATTGAATTTGGAAAGGCTGTGTACCTGTTCTTTTCATTTTGAGGTTTCAATATTTTCTGTCAAAAGACTAAGCCTACATTGATACATGTTAAAGCAATGAAATAAGAAAACAAAGTAAAATAACATGTACCTGTTTTTAAAACATATTGATTATCTGCAAGTCAGACAGCAACTCTCATTCTCTTTTGTCAGACTGTCAGGTTTGACTTTTTAATGCTGTTCAATATTAAGTAAAAAGTACTGGAGTAAGGGGAAAACTTTCACCTCCAATATAAACTGATTTGATTTGATTTAGTACTTGCACATTGCTAGCTCTAGTTTTGGTAGCACCAAAATCTCATAATGAGCCGTCAGGGTTACTAACAGAAAAAAAAGAGCATCCAGTTCTAGGTGTACATGCACAAATAACTATCTTACTGAAATTTCAAATTTCAGAAGTCAAAGGTCAATAGGAGGGTTTCTAACTTATGCATGACTGTAGAGGGACTACTGCAGAGGTGATCATTCATGCAACCTTACTTGGGGTGTCAAAGGGGCACTGGACTTCTCTTTTAACCTATGATCAGTTTCAAGGAGTTAATAAATGTGTTTGTTTTTTTTTTCTTTTTAGCATTATGGGGTGATAAAATGAGTATGCAGTGTATACATGAATCATAGAATTCCAGGAGATGACAGGAGTGGAAACTGTATATGCCGTACTAAGGGATAAGATTCCAATTAGGTTTTAGAAAATACATAAATATGACAAATAAGCATAGTATGTATAATGCTGGAGTATGAAATTGCTACAGTCAAATCTTATGCTTCCTTTTCCTAACCTGGAGTACTGAATGCATTAATATATGCATTTACAATAAATTTAGGAAGGTTTCTGTAGGTAAGTAGCTTAAGCTATAGGCTATTAATGGGTAATGTGAATACATATGACTTGTCACACAGAATGGGGGACCTCTACTTACTGTTTTACTATTTTCATGCAGGATTAACATGTTACTAATAATCCATCCATCCACAACCCCTTTTCCCATTTTTGCACATGGGGGTTGAGGTCTCACTTCATAAGTGATGATCATCTACAGCCAAGGCTACTGCTAGGTGGCTATCCCTGAATTGTCTGCTCTTCCATACTGTGACGAGATGTGATGATGTGATGATCTGGGGTACTGCCAGCTATGCCAGGAGAAGTAGGGCAGTGAATGTGTAACATATGCCAGCATAGCTAGCTAGAGTTTTGTAAAGAATTATATGTCATTTGCATACCAAGCTAATTTGTACAGGTGCTTGTGTTGAAAATGCATTTGTAAAGTTGCTTTTTTGGACAGAAAAATAAATACACCTGTATGTCAGACTGTATTGTAATTGTTAGAATTAATATATTGTAACCAAGGATACTGGAAGAGAAGAGGTTAATCTCAGTCCAGCTAACTTTGAAAAATAGTCTGAAATTAAATTACCTGGAAGGCAATAAAGATTGTATCTTACAGTTCTGATTGCAGCCAGAGACAAAATGTCTGTGAAAAGAAGGAGTAGGAATCCTGCTGTATTGTATTGTCTTTAGCAGGGAACTAATTGCTACCCTGGAGAGTGGAAGTATTGAAATGGTTTTATGGCTTCCAGATGTTATAACACATCTTAGCAAAGCTCTATCTGTGTGTATAGTAACAATTATGTACAAGATTCTTGTTCAGTTTCTAGTAAAGGGTGGTAATATGGGAACCAGAAGTCAGATGACTAGATGTATGTGATGTCATTCTGTAATCCAGCACTAAAATGATGTTTTGATACAAAATGAGACAGAAGTCTCAGTGCAGTCTGTTTTTGGAACCTGACATAGAAGGATACTCATCCACTTCACCATGCCTTGCTTTAGTAAGTTACCAGGGAATAGTAATTCTTTCGATCAGTCAGGAAAATATAGTGAGATTAGTTAAGTACTATTTTTCGTTTGTGTGTGAATCTATTCATCTCTGTTATTTTTAATATTTCCTGTGATTGAAACTGTGGTGTTTATTGTAAATAGATATTTAGTATTGTCATGTTCTTTTGTTATTTATTATTACATATATTTAAACTTTTCATTGTGGCTGGTCCTTTAGAGAATATTTTAACCTTTGAGAGTACTTATATTTATTTTATGACACTGTGGCCATTCCTGAAAGCCTTACTACATTGGTCAAACACTACCATTTGTATTAATTTTACTCAGTATAATTGGGCACCCTTGTAACAGCCTTAGAGTAGCTGGCTTTGGAATGTACTGGTGGCAGTGTCTACCTTATAGTCTGGGCACAGGGGTATAGCTAGTAAATCTTTGCCAGCTGTTCCCAGGTGTGTGCGCTTTTGTGTGTGTGTGAAAATCGAATCTCAAAGAGTGTGTCTGTCAGCTACTTGGAGCAGGGACATAGAGCACTGGTTTCACAGAGAGGGTGGTGGAGGACTTGGCCTGGGACACTCATCTGATGACTTAACTCTATAGCTGTAACAGTGGGGAGTCTTACTGGGGGCCTGGTGAGAGAGAGGGAAAACCGGACCCCAGACTGAGTGTGTTCCCTGTGTGCTCTTATGGGAAATTGTGATTGGTGCACTGCGCTGCATCTGAAAATACTGTGTGTATCTATTTTTGTTCCAAGTTAACATCCCTCACCAGTGTCTGTGATGAGGATTGAAACTCCTTAATCACTGGCCCAATGCAGGGACATCACACATACCACAAACAACCACACTCACACCTATGGCCCATGTAAACACAGGGAGGACATGCAGACTCTGCATAGAAAGCACCATAGCTGAGAATCGATTCAGAGAACTGGTTGCTGTGAGGTGACTACTATCCTCTGCATCACTATGCTGCTCATGTTACTAATAATATAGGAATGGTTATATTATACATGAAGAGTTACTTCTAACTAGTAGTAATAGGTGAAGTTATGTCAGTTATTTAAATAAAAGTTTTCACTTTTCTATGCTTAGTGCTTAATATTTGAATCTTGTATCATTACTACTGCCTTCAACAGATATTATGCTGGGAAGCACACACACACACACACACACACACACACACACACACACACACACACACACACACACACACACACACACACACACACACACACTCACACACTTCAAAGAGGTGCAAGTTAATGCATATGTACAATCTTAGATCATGGCTTCTAATATTTTTTTATTTCTAGAGCTAGGAGGGGTCAGCAGCTTCTTAATAGTGGTGGGTGTGAAGAGGGATCCGATATCTTTATTCTGCTCTAGGCCATCTAGAACTATTCTGTAGGCTGACCACAGGCAACCTGCTCTTGCCAAAGCGAATATACTCTGTGCTGCAGTATGTCTCTAGAAAATGATCTGGTGGGTATGATAACAAGGGACATGATTATTTATCTCTTAATTTCATGATGTGGAAAATGGATGGTTATTCCCACATTATAAAAATAAATAAATAAATAAATAAATAGTTTGGAAAATGTGCCATTATGTATTCCTAAAGGAAACAAAACTTCAGTAAAAGAAATTGTTTGATTCTTACCAGACTGCATCAATTCATAAGCCTGAATGTGTTAAATATTGATGTCTGTTTTTTAATATGGGAAAAAGAGGGTTGCAATTGACACAGTCAGATCAACTGGTAAGAGGATCTGATAATCATGTAGAAACAAATTATGACACAAGTGTAGAAAATTGGTAACCGTTATGCCCCTGCATCTGATGATCTTAAATTATTTACCAAGAGTTTATGGAATGGGAAATGATGTGGGGTATGAAATATTGTAATTGATAGGCAGAGACTTCAATGTAACTTAAGATTATAGATTACAAATGGAAGGAACTACATGCCAAAAAATGAAATAATTTGAAATGCGCCATGAAAGAACAGGACTGACTTGATGTTTGCAAGTGCCTCAACTTATGGGATAGGCAATACATATTTTCAATGTCTACTGGAAGAAAACTAGTAGACTAGATATAATTCTCATGAAAATGCCATTTAAGAAGGGCAAAATATATAAAAGTATGTAAAAACAAGGCAGTAGACATATCCCTAACCATGCCTTGGTATGTGTATAAATCCATTTGACAAACTTACTAACATATAGGGGCTATAGAGGACTATATTATATAAGAAAGATAAAAAATCTAAACAAAACATATTACAAGATTTGATTAGTAGAACAATTTAGGATAATTATGTTGGAAGGTAGTAAGTATTCATGATATGGCTAAATAGAGCAAGGGCAATTTATTGTTAGAGAAATGTATGGTAAGACTAGAACATGAAGGCCAAGTGGGATAAATATTTTTGAATCTGAACTAAACAATCCACAAAACATAATTTCAAGAAGCAGACTCGATTTATATCAATTAGCAAAAAAAAATTTTTGAGATGGTAGCTATCATCAAGGATTCTCCAAAACAGTAATGATTCATCAAGGGGAATTTTAGTGGGCTCCAGGAAATGAGTGAACACACACTCTAACTATATAACAAAAAAAATGTAAAAAGAAGAAAAAAAATGAAGTTGTGGTAAAAATTATGAAATATTTTAGAGTATTTGTCAATAAGATCATTGCAGCATTTTGTATTTCTTTGACCTTCTTTATGAAGATGTTGGAGGGATTCCTAGTATGGGACTCCTATATGTACTGGTAGAAACAATGAATACTCCTGTAGACTTTTAACAGCTTTTTGTCTTCTAGATAAGTAACTAAGGAACCATGGAAGGGAAGACTGGGAGAGAGACAGATGACAAAAGAGAGCTCACAAAGTCAATGTTGGTGTGATACTGTGTCAAATGCTTCAGACAGATCTAAGAACTATGATCTGAGAATACTAGTCTGCTATTGTTCCTGTGTTGGTTTATAGTATTATTGAGATGTAGGAGAGCAGTTGTTGTACTGTGATAGGACCGAACTAATGTTGAATTTTAGAGAGAAGGTTATTTAAGTTAGAATGATGAAAAAGCTGTGTATAGATATATTTAAATAGGATTTTTGATATGGATGAGAGAACAGCAATAGCACAATTGTTACTGAAGCCTATTGATGTGTCTCCTTTGTAT
Source organism: Protopterus annectens (assembly GCF_019279795.1). Lineage (NCBI taxonomy): Eukaryota > Metazoa > Chordata > Ceratodontiformes > Protopteridae > Protopterus > Protopterus annectens. The sequence continues at coordinate 56,993,722 of NC_056725.1, forward strand.
AAAGGTATGATGTAGGATTTTCTTTCAGATGGCTTGGTATATTTTTCAGATATGGATCTATTTATTAAATGGAACCAGGGAAAGCTATGGCATCTGCAGCCATTTTTAAATATTCAGATGGGGGTTGGATAGCTGGTAAAGAGTTAGTTTTTAGCTTGCTTGGGGGCTTTCTGATAGTGGTTGTAGGTACAGGGCTGCAGTTAAAAGGATGTGGTTCAGCAGGGCAAGATGAAGCAGGTAAAAAGAGGGTGAATATATTGTTGTTAAAGAGATATTGTATTGCCTGTTTAAAGTAGGAGTTGAACTGAGTGGGAATTGAATTAGTATTGTTGGAGGATGAGGTGGTATTTTGGCCACGATGTAATAATTTAAGGATGACCAAAAGAGTTTTGGTACATTTTGATGTTTATACTGCAGAATAGTGTAATAGGTCTATTTGTCTATCTGTCCTATTTTGATATGGTATTTTATGAGGTTTCTAAGCTGTCTAAATAATTGATATGAATTCTTAGCTCTATTTCTGTGCCACTCTTTTAAGGTTTTATCCTGTTGTAGCATCACTATTTGTTTTGGCCATTGTGCAGGACTGGATTTGATCTTTTTATTATTTTTATGGACAAGTTTTTAAAAAATTTTTAGGAAAATGTCATTGAAATTACACAGCGCTAATGACTGGCAAAAGTTTTTGTCTATTAAATTTGGTCATGTTATGAACTTGGTTGTATATGATTTCCCTATTTTGAATGTTGTAACTTCTGTGTAAAGTTGGCAAATGGCCACGTAAGATGTCTGGCAGACATTCTTCTATCTTTATTTTGCTGGTTTGTTAGTGTCCAGTCTAATCTTGATTGACATCCTTTTCTTTTGTAGATTCAAGTTGAAGATGTGATTAGTTGAGTGAATCTATACAGGTTTATTGACTTATATGCTTAAGTCTCTTAGTATTAGGGTTTCAGTTGATGAAACAGAAATTAAAAACTGTGGTTTATGGAAAAGGGATATCAATTTTGGGTGCAACTGTTATTTTAGATAATATTCAGAAAATCAAAAGTACTATCAAAGAAGTAAAGCTGTATGGGGTCTAATGGTGTCCTGTATTAAGTTTCATAAAAGGGCAATAAACCTTTCTCAGATATCTGTAGAGATCTTTAATTATATCAAGCAACCTCAGAAGGTCAGTCCATTTGCTCTCTCTTTCTCAGAGTGTCACAAAAAGAAACGATGCAGGAATAATCTTTTACTATATAAAACAAGTTTCATTCCTTAGAATGGGTGTTCCTTTTTCTTATCCTAAAAATATGGTTCTTTTAGGAATTGCTGCTGTCTTTTTTATGGGGAATGAAAGATCAGACCCCAACATTTGATGTGTTAGTGAATGGCACTTTCTCTTAGCAAGCTGTCATTCAATGAGACACTTGAGAAGGATGCCCCTGCCACTGGAATTGTGCTACTGATTCTAGAAGTGGCCCTTAAATTCCAATGACACTTAAAGGATTTGGAAGCCAAAAGGAAAGACACATACTTTTTTTGTTTGTAGTTGACTGGATCCTGTTTACTAAAATACAGAGCATATTTTACTGGGACTGAAGGCAAAGAGAGAACACAGTTGAGAGAGAGAACAGGGAGAGGATATACATCATAATGGAAGGGTAAAGAAGTGGTGACACATTACTTGAGATCAGTATGAAAATGTTTATCATATGGTATCTAAAGTCAGGAAGAGTAACTCCAAGTGCTGGAGATGCAACGCAGAGTGGATTGGATTTTTACATATATTTTTTCCTACCATTAGCTACAGCTAGTTAGAGGGACATCTGTGAAGAATCTAAGACAATGTTTAGGAAGAAGGTTTGTCAGGATTTGGTTGTTTTAGGTAAAATAATCACAACTGATATTTAAAGGTACTAAAAACTACTTATTTTATAATTTGTACCTAAAACAAGTTTAGCTAAATTATGGAAATCTAAAGTGGAAGAACCTGCTCTAAGTATATGAGATGAAGAGACAATTGCATAAAGTTGTCAAAATGTACAAAGTTGAAGAGAAGCAGGAAAGATTTGAAATGGAAAGAGTACTTCTTGATTTTTATAGTTGACTTAGGCTTAAGATTAAGTATGCTTTATTTGGTTCTGTGGCATTTGATTACTCTGAAAAAAATAATAAATATTATTATTTGTTTTTGTAACTCTTTTAAATTTGTACAAGTCCATGGTTTGAGAAATCTTCAGTAAAGTTATTTATGGAAATAGAAAAAACATTTCATGAAAAAAATAAGGTAAACTCTGTGTGTGTGTGTGTGTGTGTGTGTGTGTGTGTGTGTGTGTGTGTGTGTGTGTGTGTATATGAGATCAGAACACAAATAAACTTTACAACATCAGTCACAAGCTCCATTAGGCCATCTTCATTAATGTCTACACTAAGAGTACATGATCTGTATTCAAAAACATACTGACCACATGTTTGTGCTTTCTAGTTACTCAGAAAGATTACACTAAGTGTACATGTAGTGTACAGTTTGTGACAATGGTTATGAATCCCCGTGATATTTAAGGCTGCAAGAAAATCAGTAGGAAAAAAACTAAAATTAGGAGGAAGAAGGCGTGAGTTATGCTTGTGTTGCCTGTTCAGAATGGTATATATCTAGCACAGGTATTAATGAATCCCAGGGATTGTCTATACAGGCTCTCCTATATTAATATGGTGTAACTAATAAGCAACAGTAAAGTAGAAGGTAAGGGAAGTATTAAGTAACTTTTATCAAAATATTTGTAAAGAAGCTTACTCCCAAATTCAGATCTTTGGTAATCTAAGTGTGAAACAGTGAAAACAAAAAGAAAATCAAACAACAGTTGATATTTTACAAATAAAATTAGAACAGTCATCAAAAGACAAAAGTCTAGTACATCATAAAGCAGTCAGTTAGTCCTAGCTGATATCTTCATGACCAGCTCATACAAAGGAACAGAAAGAGACATAACAAAATATCTATCCTAGCTGTATATGCCAAAGAAGCAGAGATAATAAGTGAATATGACCAGTTCAGGATTAACCGTTCTGAGCTCAGATTCTTCTTGTATCTGCTTAATTCCGGCCACCCTTTCAGAGCAGCAAAAGTTATAAAAGCTATTTATGTCAGGTTCCTGTAGATGTCCTAAATATCTAGGAATGCTTTTTACTTTCTTCTCATAATTATGTTTTGCTCTTGTTCCTTTAGGTTACACAATGTTCTGTATTAATTTGAAGTGAGGTCTGCAAATAGTTGACTTATGGTAGACTTTTGCTGAAGGTTATCTGAATGTCTGGCTTCAGCAGATGGGCTATATGAGTCCCTTGTGCTGGTAAGTGGATCAGTATTGAATTGTTTTGTGACAACTGAGAATTTAACTGGTTCTATGGATGGAAATTCTGGAGCCAGTGTTGTTGGAAGATTTGTACTTGCAAAACAGGTTACATTGGCTTGTAAACTGAATATCATGGAGCTTCAGATTAATGTATTGAATTACTTTAGTTTAATAATTATATGGCAGCATAATTTAATGACATAAGAATGCCGACATCAATGCCTTCCACTCTTTTATTTATGTATGTGTGAACTTCAGCCTTTCATCTATCCAAAGCCTTTAGTCTTCTTCTTCTTCTTTCAGCTTTTATCGGTTAGGGGTCGCCACAGTGGATCACCTGTCCGCTCATGATTGGCAGTAGAGTTTTACGGTGTCGAGTTGCCAGCCTGGTGCCCAACCTTCCACAGAAGGCACACACACACTCACACCTAGGGCCAATTTAGAGTGTCCAATTCACCTACAGCATGTCTTTGGGATGTGGGAGGAAACCGGAGCACCCGGAGGAAACCCACGCGACCACAGGGAGGACATGCAGACTCCACACAGAAGGCACCCCAGGATCGAACCGGAGAACCTCTTGCTGTGAGAAAGCAACGCTAACCACTGCAGCCGCCCAGCATACAATATATTGACACATATTCGTGCAAGCCTGGCCATGCTGAGGCATTCAGTTTTAACTGCCATAGTAGCTCTTTCCTTTCTAATATATACGTGTATATATAGGACAATAATAAATAATACATATATATTTAAAATGGGGGTAAAAGTGGCATTAATGTATGTACACTTCCATTTGTTGAACAATATTTTATCTGATTAATGAGTTTTTTTACATTAAAATATGAAGTATATAAAAAAATTATAATAATGGTTTTAGGAGTTTTAACACTACATATTTTTAGAAAACATTTAGAAAATGAGAACTGTATTGCATTGTGTGCTTTTTTGTTTAGTAACATGCTTTAATAAGGAATGCTGGTTTGTAGGGGTTAACATGTTTTTTCAACAACTTTAATAGGGTAATGGTTTTAATAGGCTTAATCGAATCCTTGAATTTATCTCAGTGTAATTTAACACAAGAACAAGTGTCCGTATTGAATTTGGGACTTAAGTTTGTGCCCACTGTGTTACCCAGGGGGCATGTAGTTAAGCAAGAACTGTTTAGATATCATTTTGCCATGGATTTAAATAGTTATAATGTTAATAATAATTGTATGCTTTTTGAATCTGATGATAGTTTTTTTTCTTGTTGTGAAGAAGCTGGGGAAATATTTGACGATGATGAAATTATATCTCCTAATGCTTATTGTAAAATTGATGTATCAACCATACTGGTGTTTAACAAATATATGCCGCCATTTGAAAATGTACGTATTTCACAGTTTAGTTCTATGATAGGATTTGGAGGAGAGAATATCTGTGACAAAGTTTTAAGAAATAAACATGAAATACTTTATGACTTAACTTTAAGAGAGTGGCAGGCATTAAAAATGTTAAGGAATAGGAAGGATATAATAATAAAACCATTGGATAAAGGGAATAAAATAGTGGTTATAAATACGTTACAGTATTATAGAATGTGTATGGAGCATTTGGAGAATGTTAATGTGTATGAGAAATGTGGCAGGATTAAATATGAGCAAGCTGTGATTGAATATGAAAAAATTGGAAAAAAGTGTCAGGTTAGGCTATTTCACTGAGAAGAATGTTAGGGATAGGTTGTTTAACAGGAACAGTGAGATAGCTGTTTTCTTTTGTTTGCCTAAAGTACATAAGAGTATAGAGAATCCTCCTGGCAGACCGATTATCTCAGCTTGCAAATATTTTCTACACAATGTTGGTTTGGTATTACATAAGATATTGTTACCTTATGTTCAGATGTCCCCCGCATACATGCAAGATAGTTTTGATTTTTTAAGGAAAGTTTCCTCTTTAACTTGGAATAGGAATAAATATTGGCTGGTGGTTGATGTTAAAAGTTTGTATACAACTATAAAGCATAAAGATGGTATAAAAGCTATTGCATACTTTTTGGGAGATAGCCCCTTCTCTAAGTTTGTAGTTGATATGGTAGATTTTTGTCTTAAAAATAATTATTTTTATTTTGATAATGTGTTGTATAGACGAAAACAAGGCACTGCCATGAGGGCAGCTTTTGCCCCCATGTATGCCAATCTTTTTATGTCTTTTTTTGAGATTACATTTTTATTTAATTTGAATTTTATGGAGGAACATGTTAATTTTTATTTCCATTATACAGATGATTTGATATTTGTTTGTGAGGGTGGTTGGGATAAAGTCGATGAGTTCATGTTGGAAATGCATAAGAACCCTTTTGGCTTGTCATTTGATGGGCTACAGAAAGGTAATACAGTTATATACCTGGACCTTGTATTGGAGGGAAAGGAGAATGGAGACATTTCATCAAATATTCATAGAAAATGTGTTGATGGTAATCAATATCGTCATGCTACTAGCTGCCATCCACCCCACGTTTTGAAGGACTTACTCTTTGGGGAATTATTGCAAATTTCGAGGCTGTTTAGTGAAAAGGATTTATTATTAAGTGAGATAGGACAGACTAGTAATATGTTTTTAAGAAGGGGGTATGACCCAAATATTATACAAGAAGCCCAATGTGGAATGTGGGAAGAAATGAGAACAGGTATTGAAGTAAGGGGTGATAACAAGTATAATTACAATGATATACATTTTACAAATAAAAGTAGAATGAAAAATACTAATTTGGTGGATCCAATTTATTATGTGTCAGTTTACAATGTCAAAAGTGAAGAGATTGGGGCATTAATAGAGTATTACTGGAAATATTTGGTGGAAGATAGGTTGTTGACAAAGATTTTGCCAAGAAAACCTTTTTCTCCTTTATGAGGGGAAAAAACTTGAGAGATATGGTAGTACAAGGTAAATTTTATATGCCAGCCTTAGATATAGCAAACACACTACCAGTTAGAGGAACTTTATGTTGTGACAAATGCAGTATATGCACACATATTGTGAATGTGTTTCACAGTATGAATGGGGTCAAGTTTGAACCCGAGGTGCCTATTCAAGTAGAAGTAAGGGGGTAATATATGCCCTGAGGTGCCCATGTTAGTGATATTATATAGGGGAGACAAAACATGAGTTTTGTATCAGATTCATGGAGCATTTAAGAGCTATAAAAATCAAAAGGGAGGACAAAATGATTGCTTTACATTTTAAAATGTTGCATAATAGTGACACTAATTTATTACATGGCACAATTTTAGAACAAGTGGAATGTTTGAATGTTAATGAAGATGTACTGAAACAGAAGTTATTATATAAGGAAAGTAGTTATATTTTAAAGTATAAAACATTAGTCCCTAAAGGTTTAAATAATGAATTGAATTGGAAATGTTTACTTTAAGGGGGTCATTTATTGTTTAATTGGTAATTGAATGTAATTAATTATGTGATATATAAATGTGTTTTTTTGAGAATTTTTTTGTTCCTTGAAGGTGGAAACATCGAAGCACTAGAATAAATAGTTTTGCTTTACTATTTGGCCTCTTCTTTTGCCACAGTTGGTGGTTTCTCCTTTTGGGTCAGAGTTGTTTGTTTTAATCGAATCCTTTATTTAAATGTTGCAAAGGAGCAGTTTTATGGTCTGAGAAAGTAAACACTGACTGAACGAAAGCACTTATGTTTGTTTGTTTTAAATAAAGTGGTTTTCAAATACTTATTGGATTATTCTTGGATTTTTCCTGCATTTTGGCTCCTTGGGCTGTTTTGTCATCTATCCAGTTAGTACTACTGTATGGTACAGAAAGCTGGGCAGTAAAGGCTAAGCAAATGAGGAAGCTAAAAATTATGGGAAGAAGTGCCTGAGCTGGGTGGTAGGATGCACACTATGGGGCAGATGAAGAAATGAGGACATCAGTAGTAGCAGTAGTCAAAGTAGTCCCAATTGCAGAGAAGGCCAAATAGAACAGATAACAGTGGTATGTACAGAAAAGCAGAGAAGATGATTTTGGACAGACAGGAAGGAGGCAAAAGGAAATAAGGGCGAGCCATAAAAAATTGTATGGATTATGGTAGAGAAGATCAGCAACAGTCAGACTCAGGCATGACTTTTGAAGACAGTAAGGGAGTAACAATGAATTGAGAAAAATGGAAACAGGTGACACTACACCCAAGCCCCATGTAGAAAATGGGAAAAGGGGGTTGATGATGATGATGAACTTCATACCTGGTTGTCAATGGACACTCAGAGTATAGCCGATTGGCTTACACTTCACCTAGACACTGCAACCAGTAACCTGTTGTGCAGTAATGCTTGCATATCTTTCGTTATTGTTGTTTCAATTTCTATAACTCCCCATTCTTCACCACCACACCCTCCCCAATAAAAAGTGCTGGAGAGCTTTAGCTAACTCATTTTGGTGCATCAGTAAACTATCTAGTATCTTACTGAAGTTTTTTCCTCCTTTCCTGCACATGTATTTTTCTATACCTTTCTGTACTGATTATCCACAGCAACTGGAACTGCAAATATTATTTTTCTTAATGAAACGTTTTATTCTAACCAGTGAAATTAAAAGTTTGCATTTTCTGGTGTTGCTACATAGATGTCCTTCCTTATCTCTGCTGCAGTATTCCTTACAAAAGGGATATCTTACCAGGGATAGCTGAATGCCAAGCCAGTATAGTAAAGCCTTAACTCCTTCCAGGCACCATATGTCAGGTGCATGTGCTACATCTAAAGTGCAAGGTACATAAGTAATGCACTAGCACCTAATCCTCATCACTTCTTTGCTGCCAATCTGAATGCTAATTTTTGAATTTGATCTGCAAGTCATTTGCCATATCGCTTCAGTTACTGAGCCTTCAAAAGCCTAAATATACCATTGGGATCTCTTCCTTCTCTTATTTTTTTTAAGTTATATTGTCATTCACATGTCATCCAGGAAGAGAAAATGCAAATGCGAATGGCAGAGTCCCCATAAAGAAAGACACAAGAACTGCCTTCTTTGTTTAGGTGTTATCCCAACCATACACAGTGTGAAATTTGTCAGGCATTTGTACCAAAGACCCTGCACATCTATTTATTTTCCCTTTCCATATATTTAGAGAACCATTCCTAAAGCTATTAGGCTCAGGGAACCATGGATTCTGAATCCACCCACCCCAATGTTCAGCCGCCACTTAAGGAAAAGTCTAAAAAGACACATAGTGAGACTTCTGCTGTCCACCATCTTCCAGATAGCTCTATCTGGTTGGATGAAGAACCCAAGGACAGTTTGGATCCAGCACAGGCTTCCTCTGTCAGGATTCAGACAGTGGCCGACATGGGGCTGCCTACTTGCAGATCCACTGAGGCATTGCCTACATCTGCTGCAGACAAGGAGGGGGAACCACAGCTGATTATTTTGGAGGCTCCTAGGGGGATTCCCAGATCCTTGTTAGGGAATAGGTTCCTTGTTTCTTTGATTGAATGCAGTCAGAGGTCTGAACCCCCCTCAGTTTTTCAGGACTTATGTTTCTTTAAGAAAGGAACAAAAAACAGACATGTCAGGACTTCCCTCATAGTCTATTCAAAGCCATTATGGCTTTTCAGCCTCTGCAGGTACCCTATGCTCCTTCCTCTGTTCCCTGGTCTTCTGCCCCTTCTAATTGCCATCAGGATTCTGATTCCTCCAAAGAGGATGTGGAGTTGGAATTTGGAGAAGATTCCTTAACTTACTCTTCTCATATCCATTCCCCTCCTGCCTTTAGGTTTGAGGAAGAGAATTCCCTTTCCCCACTGAGAAATTAGCTTTTGGGGATGCTATTGTTCACATGAATGAATGCTTTCAGTACGACTGTTATAATTTTCTGATATCCGGAAGAGGTACTACAATCTCTTTCAGACTGAATTGCCCCAGCCTTTAGCAGTACCTCCAGTGTTAGATGCCATCTTAGATAATTTTTCTTCTGTTTCTCAAGTTTCTGACTCCCAGATTCCTGCTCCAAAGAAACCTGGCAAGTTCTATAAACTACCTGATGTTCAAGTTTTTATATAAACACCCTTCTTCTGACCCTGCAGTGATTTCTTTGTTCACTGATAAGCCTTCTAAGTTACTGTCCTTTTCTAAACTTCTACATGGGAAAATGTTTTTATACTGGATGATCAAAGAGACAAAACTGCACTCACAAATATGAAGGCACCCAGGACACCAAGACTGTTGCACACTTTTTTATTCACAATTCACAATCCACAGGTTAAGCGGTTTCATCCAATTGTTGGTGGACTTCCTCAGAACAATGAACATTACTAACTCAACCTTTTTATACCCCTCTCTGTAAATCAATTAAACAATTAAAACTAATTGGTAGGTTAAAATTCCCTTAAACATCAGTTAAACTTGCATAGTATTGTGCCAACCCCACCTATTTGTTAGACACATAAAATGCATGTTAAAATTCAGAATACTATCTCATTCTGCCAATAAAATACTAAGCAGTATCAAAAAATTGTTGCCAACTTATTCAAGTAAATTAAGCAAATGCTATGTACACTAGTGTTGCGTATGTTAACCTAAAATGTGTTTAATTTTTGGTATGACTGCAATACTGACACTGTCATTAATGCCTGGAAAAATGGTGCCATCCAATCTCAATTGCCACCTTAGTTCGCATACATCTAAACCCAGGTCAATCACCCTGCCCTGCCTGTCCTTCATAAACTGTTGTAATACCAAAAATTTAAACTTGTGGTTTGGATTTTGCATTACATGTCTGGCTAGGGCATTTGTTGACTTCATATTTTTAATGTCAGCACTGTGCTCTCTAATTCTGTCCTTAAATTGCCTACTGGTCTTGCCAACATAAAAGGCAGAACAATGTTGACACTTAGCCATATAAATTAAATTTCTGCTGTTACAATTGAAATGACCATGGAAGTAGAATTTTCTTCCATTAATGAATATGGTACCACCTGTCTCACAAATATATGAGCATGCATTGCATCTGCCACATTTAAAATTACCAGGCATTCTACTGCTTTGTTGTGAGTCAATATGAGCCCCCATTTCCAAAAATTCTTTGAAACATTTGTCTCTTCTATATACTATTCTAGGGGATCCCCATATCTTATCTACAAGGGAGCCATCAGCTACTAATATCCTCCAGTTTTTTAGGATGATGCGAACTACCCACTCAACTTCTTGATTATACGTGGTGATAAGCAACAAATCATTACCCATTTTGCTTTATATATCTACCTGGTTGTTGTGTGGCATGCTAAAACCATTGCCATTATCATAGTCCACATTCCCACTCAAAATGGCCCTATAGACACCCTCAGTTCTTTTCTGTCTGACCTCCTCTGCCAAAATTTTACAAAGAGCCTCTGGGTAACCCCGTTTGATAAATAAGCTTGTCATATACTCAAGTTCCAATAAAAAAATCTTGGCCAGCTGATGTCATTCTGGCAGTCCTTACATATTGTCCTTTGACAATGGATTTCTTCTGAGGGTAGGGGTGCCAACTACCAAATTCTATATAAGAATTGGAAAATGTGGGATTCCTGAAGATGTTGGATTTCAAGATGTTACTCCTATTGTCAATAGTTAAGCTAATGTCCAAGTACGAAATATTGACCCTACTATACTCATGGGTGAATTTAAAGAAATCAACTGTGTGGTTAATGCACTGCAAAAAGTGTTTCGATGTCTCTTCGTCTCCTTCCCACACAATAAAAATATCATCCAAGAATCTGGTGTAATGCCTTATATATGCCCAAAATTCACTGGGGAAAAGGTGTCCTTGCTCCCAGTAGGACATAACCAAATTTTTCATATATGGGGGCGCAAGCTGCCCCCATAGCTACACCAGTCACTTGTTTGAAATATTGTCCCTCAAAATGTAGAAAGTTGTTGTTTCGTACCACCTCCATTACTGTAGTTAGGATGTTAACTTCATCCTGATCAAAAAGGTTGGTTCTCCCCAGTCGCATCCCCAGCCATTCTATCCCAATATCATGGGGTATTATTAAGAATAAGTTACATACCTCTATGGTAACTAAATATGTGTTCTCAGTAATAATTACTCCATTCAAATGTTCTAAGAATTGCCAAGAATCCTTTATTATGTAAGATAAGGCCCCCAACCCTTTTTGCAAATGATGGTCCAAATATTTACTAATAAAGTATGTCTTGGCTTGTTTAGCATCCACAATGGGCCTGAATTGCAAAAATACAAGGCCCGTGTGGATTTTTGGGATACTAAAAATGTTCAGTATAACTGTGTAGTCATTTTTGAGAAAATGATAATCCTTTTCATTTATTTGCTTGATATAACATATCTTCTATCAGCAGATCTAATTTTCTGTAGGCTATATATTTCATTGAGATTGCTTTCATGATACGTATCCTCAGATAACAATGTGTTCATCTTATCGGAATAATCATTACTATCAAGAATCACAACACCACTACCCTTATCCGGTTTCATTATTCAGATACTGGTATCCTTGGTCAATCCCAACAATAAATCACTTCCCTCATGTGTCAGATTGTTATATGGTTTAGATGGCCTCTGCCTATAACTGTCCCTTATATCTGTTTCACAAACCTTCTCATATGTTCCAATAGTTTCATTCAAAGGGGGATTAAAATAGCTAGGTTTCCTCAACACCTTGCCTGGCTCTTCATGTCTTACCCCATTAAACCATGCTTTTAGGTTAATTTTTTGTGTAAACAGCTTCAAGTCTATTAGGATATTCACCAAATAACCTCCAAATTTTTTATACATCTGACACTTTAGCTTTCAGGGTCATAAACTATAAGATCCATATGGTAAAGCATTCGCTAACTCTTCTTTCTCAGCTTAGGGATATTCTATCTGATATGCCTGATACAGAAGTGAAGCCTTTTTCCCTTTTGATATTTGCATCCCAGGTAACTCATCACTCAATCAAATGCAGTTATGATGCTGCTGATGCCTTTTCTAGGGCAGCTCGATCAGGGTCTGTTATGAGGAGGCATTACTGGTTGAGGTTAACATCCCTCCCTGAAGACATTAAGGCTAAGTTATTGGACTCTCATTTAGATAATCAGAATCTGTTTGGCTCTGCTGCTGTGAAACTCTTCAAGAGCTTGCAGGATAAGGGAAAGGTTATGCAGGAGCTTAAATAAATATTCCTTTCTCCTATTTTTAAATTTCAAAGAAATTATTCATCTAAATCTTCCTTTGTGCACAGGCAGAGGTAAGAGATCTTACCAAAGGTTTTTTTTTTCATGATAAGCCTTCTCGGGGTACTAGAGGTCAAAATCCTTACTTCCTGACAAACCTGTCTCTATTTGACATTCAACCACATCTGCCCCTCAATCAGATTCCTCTTTCCCTCAGAATGAGTGTGTCTTTTCCAGTTTTGCAACAAATCACCACATATTCTCAGGTGCTTTCCATTATTCAAAAAGGTTGCTTCGTGGTATCAAAGTCCCTGTCTCCCTTTACAGACATTCCCCCAACCTCCTCTTTGCCAACTCCTTCACCTTCCTTTGATTCCTCAAGACCTTTTGGTGCAAAGATCCATTCAACCTGTGCTGCCTTCTTAGGGTGGCAAAAGGTTTTATTCTAGAATATTCCTGATTCCTGGGAAGCAGGATTTTTGGAGGCCATTTCTCAATCCTTCCTTTCTCACCACATTTCTAAAATTTTCTCTGTTTCCTCTGTTACTTCCTCAGGCCTTCTTGGTGTCTCTGCATCCGAAAGATGCCTACCTTCAAACTCCTATTCACCAGGTTTTCATTCTTTTGTTTCCTCATTACATTATATGTTCTCTGCTTTGACTTTTGGTCTTTCTGCAGCTCTGAGAGTGTTTATCAAATGTCTGGCCCTGGTGGTAGCTTTCCTTTTCTGCTGACCCAGGGAGTTCAGATTTTATCTTATTTGGATGATCTTCCAAGCTCCCTCTCAACAGTTTCTACTTCATGATCTATACTACAATACGCTTCTGCTCCACTTCACTTTAAATCTCAAAAGGGCTGTTCTGACTACAGCTCAGGACAAAGTCTTTCCGGGTTGCAGGATTTAGACCTTGCCAATTCTGTCTTTACTTCCTCCTCCCAAGGTCATTTCTTTGACAGTTTATTTACAATCTCTTCTTCATCTTCAATTGGTGCTCACATTTCTATGAGCTCTGGGGTTCATGGCATCCACCTTTCCTATGGTCCCCTTTACCAGACTCCACATGAGGAAGTTTCAGTGTCATCATAAAACTGTTTGAATTCAACACTGCTATCTTATGAACTTTCTCATCTTTCTTTTGCCTCACCTCAGACTTGACCTCCTCTGGTGAATTCATTATATTTTTCTGAGTCCTGGCCTGCTTTTTCAGGCTCCTCTACCCCCTCAGGACCTGTATATCACTGCCTCAGTGTTGAGAAGTCCCTTCCAATAGCATCAGGGTTCAGGAAGTTTGGTCTTCCCAGCAACTGGCAGAATATATAAACATCAAAGAGATAACAGTTCTGATGTTGGCTCTTCATGCTTTGTTTCCCTTTGGGTCCCAGGTCATTTCAGAATTTTCACAGCCAACACCAATTTTGTGTTACATAAACCAGCAAGGGGGCACATAATCATTCCTTCTTTGCCGACTGGCTTTTCAGGTTTGGAGTTTGTGATTTGCATCATCTGATCCTTCTGATGCTCTACATTCCCTCAGAGCACAATCTAGTGGCAGACAATCTGAGCAAGTCCACAGATGCTCATGAATGGATGCCTCAAAGGAAGGTCTTTCTGAACACTGTACATTGGTGGCATAATCCTCAAGTAGATTGTTTTGCCTCTCCTCTGAACAGACAACTTTCCAGGTTCTGTTCCTGAGTGCCTAGTCCTTTGGCTTGGAAAATGGACACCATGTCCTTTTCTGTATGTTTCTGTATGTCTATACCCCACATCCTCTATTATCAAGACTTCTTCACAAAATCATATGGGACAGGGCTAAAGTCTTGTTGGTGACTCCCTTTTGGCCTAGATGGCACTGGTTCAATCTTCTATTTCATCTGGCCAGGGGCAGTCATCAAAACATACCTCACAGGATGGATCTTCTCGCATAGGACAAGTGATCTCTCATTAACCCTCATTTACTCACCCTTCATTTGACTCTTTGGGTGATAGGATTTTGATTATTTTTAGACAACAGTTTTCTGAGGACATACTTCAGGTTTTGCAGGAGACCAGAAAACCCACACTACTAGAAAATCCTGTATGACTAAGTGGAAGAGATTTTCTGTTTGGTGTCACAAATATGAACTGGACCCTCTTTATGTGGGTATACTGTCTTTCTTATTTGTGTGAACTGCTCATTTCTGGGTTGGCATACAAATATCTTTTGTGAGCCATCTCTGCTTATTTTCCCTTGAATCCACACCTTTCTTCTAGACTCAAAGTTATACCATTTCTGAAAGGTAAAATTCATATTAGGCCCACAACAAAGCCTATTCCTTCTTGGAAATTTTATTTTGTTCTTGAAAAGTTGACTCAGACACCATTGAGCCTGCAGTTTCTTCTCTGCAGCTCTGTGCTTGGAAAACTGTTCTGCTGGTGGCTCTTACTTCTGCCAAGCGTGTTTCTGAACTTCAGGCACTTATGACAGTCCCTCCTTTTCTGGTTTCTCAAACAGGCAGAATATCTCTTCATACTAATCCCTTTTTATGCCAAAGGTAGTTAATGATTTGTATTTAAATCATACCATTCATCTTCCTTTTTTTCTTCTCCACAGAATGACAGTGAGAGGATTCTTCATACCTTAGATCTGAATAGACAGCTCAGAAACTACCTGACTAAGACTAAGGATGCAAAAAAGGCTGAGCAAGGTTTTATTTCTTTCCATTCCAGAAATTGGGTTTAACTGTTTTTAAGCAAACCTTCTCCTCTTAGATTTCCATGGCCATTACTTTTTGCTGTTATTTTCATGGTAAGTTTCTTTCTTCTAATGTTTGTGTACATTCTACCAGAGTGGTGGCCTCCTCTGGTGCTTTTGTCTAGGGTCTGGATACTAGATACATTTTGGAAACTGCTTGTTGGTCTTCTGTACAGACCTGTACTAAACACTACTAGTTGGATGTGATTTCTAGGCCAGCACTAATAGTTGGATGTGATTTCTAGGCCAGCTCTGCTAGTTGGATGTGATTTCTAGGGCAGCACTACTAGGTGTATATGATTTCTAGTGCAGGAGTTAAATTTGCCAGGGCCATCCTGCATGGTTTATTGGAGGACTCTCCTCTGGGGCTTCCTTATCCCATCCTCTTGAGTAGCTTTTGCACTCTCCCTTAGGAGAGGTTCTCCACTGGGAGAAGAATTTGAATATAAGGAATTGGGGATTACTGTTTCATCAGAAATTTTTATTTGGTAAACATGTAGATTACATTTACTGCAAAGCTGTGAGACAATCCAGCATTGTGCTGAAGAATATCACAGTACTGGATAAACATAGCCTGATAAACCTATACAAGATATAGATATAACCAAGTTTCTAATACAAAAACACCTTCTTCATGTATGTTAGCTGGACAGTTAAACTGTCTTGAGTTCGTTCAAAGAAATCTATAAAAACAATCCCATCTCTTTCCAACCTCAGTTACAAAGGGAGATATCTCCATCTTAGGTTATTTACTTTTCACTACATATAGTACAGGAGAAAGTTAATTTTAGCATATAATGCATTTAAAAATAAAGGGGCAGTCACGGTGGTGCAGTGGTTAGCATTGTCGCCTCACAGCAAGAGGTTCTCCGGTTCGAACCTCAGCCGGGGTGCCTTCTGTGCGGAGTCTGCATGTCCTCCCTGTGGTCGCATGGGTTTCCTCCGGTTGCTCCGGTTTCCTCCCACATCCCAAAGACATGCTGCAGGTGGATTGGACACTCTAAATTGGCCCTAAGTATGAATGCATGTGTGTGTGTGCCTTCTGTGGAAGGTTGGGCGCCGGGCTGGCAACTCGACACTGTAAAACTCCACTGCCAATCATGAGCGGACAGATGATCCACTGTGGCAACCCCTAACTGGGAAAAGCCAAAAGAAGAAGAAGAATGCATTTAAAACTAAAGCATTATAGGCAACATTAAATCTGGAAATTTATACATGAACTTCAACCTATCTTTAAAACAATTCAATGTTTCATATTAATTTGAATAAAAATAAACTTCCAGCCTCCTATATCACTCAATATATTCCATTAATCTAGAATAAGCTACCACACAAGACATGTAGTTCAGAATATTTTAGTATCTTTAAGAGAAATCTAGACTGCTGGGTAGGGAATAAAAAAAAGTTAATCAATGTTTAAAGGAGTCAGTATTCATTGACAGAATTTGGGTCTGAATACTGTAGAGTGACCTTCTGAATTTATTAGCATTGGCAGCAACAACCCTCTGACAGCAAGGATGTATTTTGGTGACAATGACAGTGCTGCTTTAAGCTTGACTGGAAATAATGTCTATAATTATTTCAGTGCCTTTATTCAATCTGATTGTGATTACAACTGTAACCTGAATAAAAATTGCTAAGAAATTATATAACTTGGGCCTTTAAATGTTCAGTTATCACAAACGTTTATGTTTTGATTTGCCCCTAAACCATTTTATTCATGTGCAAACTGTAACCCTAATCTTGCTGCTCTGAATAAATTCAATCCCACTCATTAATAATAATACAACACAAAAACACACACACACACACACACACACACACACACACACACACACACACACACACATGTCCATGCTTCACAAATACCATCATACATGCACTATGCTAACTCTGTCCTTTCATCTGGTTCTTACACTAATCCTAACCCAGAAATACTCACACATGTGCTCTAGCAACTTCACACAAACACACAATACAAAATCTGTCCCATTCCCTAGCCTTTACTCTAACATCAATCAACAAGCTCTGTCACACACATACACACACGTGCACAGGTGCACGCACACACCCACACACACACACACACACACACACACACACACACACACACACACACATGAGCACACACACACATGAGCACACACACACACACACACACACACACACACACACACACACACACACACACACACACACACACACACACACACAATATCTCACCCCTAATGGTGAAACTTTTATAGAAAAACAAAATTTCTGTAATTGTAAGCATATGACAAAGAGAAAAGGAATAGCTGATGTTCCTACTATCAAAATTCCTTGCAGTCAAAAAACACAGATTTCACATTAAAGGAAGGAAAGAAGAAAAAAACGGGATCTGTTAGAATTTCTGTGCAGGGAACAACAGAAGCAGGAATAAAAAACTGGAATTGTGCTCTTTGGCTTGCAGAAGGCCTTTGATATGGTGAGGTGGGAATTTCTGTGGAAGGCACTGCAGCAAAGGCAGGTAGGGGAATCTTTCAGATGATAGATACAGACCATACACAAAAATCCATAAACATAAATATTCATATGTGGCAGAGTATCTGAGGAAAGAGAGGGGGAAACAGTCATGGGTGCCCACTATTCCCATGGCCTTACATGCATGTGTTCAAAGAACTGGCAATGCAAGCAAACACAATTTAGCAATGCTTGAAGAAAAGGAGGGGAAAATATCTCTGTCTGCATTATCTGCAGATTACTGCATTTTTATGTCAGAGGATGTAGCTACAGCAATGAAAACTACTGGACAGTCATTCAAGAAGTTTAAGGAAGTCAGAGGATTCAGGTTCAACAAGAAAATGGCTGTGGTAGTAAGATGAGGAAAAGGGGAGGAGAATGGGAAAGGGGGAATAGGAGACAGAGAAAAAAGAGGCACAGTTCCACAAGTACCTCGGGTCTATGTTCGCAATAGTGTGAGAGAGGCAATAGAAAAAAAAACCTAGAGAAAGCTGTAAAAATGTAACAAATGCTCTCCATAGTGCGTGTGGTGGGACTTATACATTGCTTGGGAAAATGAATGCAGCAAGGATAATACTACTACCCATAATCCACAACCTACTCCACAGAGTACAAACAGACCTGAGGGACAAATGGCAACACAAATTCAAAAAGACACAGAAGACTTTGATTACAAAGACAAGGGGAAAAGAGTGAGCAAGGCAAAAATGAGAACAAACAAGAAAAAGGGGGGCTCTGGTCTTCCACATATCTTGATGTACACATTGACAAGTGACATGATTCACTGACAGAAACAGAACAGAAAGAGGCTAAGCAAAAGAGAGTAAGAGAGAGTACAGGAGAGGGAGTTGTGGAGAAGCTTACTAAAAGAACTGGGGTGTATAAAGTGGTATGAAGGTAACATCAAAAAGATGGGGAACAGAAGGGTGGGGGCAAAAAAGGAAATATAAATGAAAACATCTGGTGGTGAAGAAGAATAAGTCAACAGAAAAAAAATTGGTATGCAGAGAAAAGAATGGTGGGGAAAGATTTAAAACAATTGAAGAGATATAAAGAATATTAGAGGCCCAAAGTGTAAATACTTGGTACTCAGAGAGACATGGAAAAAGAATACAGAGAGGACAACAGGAGAAGGGAACAGGCAGGAAGGGAGGGCAAAAAGAGAAAGGCTGGCACTCTGGAGGAAATGGAAGAGTTAGGGAACAAAGGACCAAGCATATCTATAATGTGTTAAGGGAAAGCGGGGACACAATTGAAGAAGAGAGAGAGAGAGAGAGAGAGGAATACTTTGGAAAGGGGTGGTGGAAGGTAGTAGCAATATAGTGGCAGAATACAATTCAGCCATGTGTAGAAAGCACACTGAACTGAAGACCAAAGCCAGAGAGTACTGCATAGAAGATATCTAACCCCTATAAAATTGAAAAAGGAAGGCAGAAAGAATAGTATATGCTAGAGGAGTAAGGAGGGAGAGGCAGGAATGAGGTGCATGTTTTACAGCTGTGGGTGGGTACAAGAAGTCTGCAAGTAGAAACAAATGATGTAAGAAGACATTTAAAAAGGAAGCAGAACATGTTTGGAAAGTCTATATATTGGCATAAAGAAAGAGGACATAATCTGAAAAGAAAGAGAAATGAACCTTAAACATTCAAAAGTTAATACAATTATCACTCAAACCTGGAAGTGGACAAAAACAATATGAGAACATGAATTACAGAAGAACTTCCTGAAAATGGACAGAAAATAACAAAAACTGGTTAGAATGAGGAAAGGAGGAAATAAACAGTGGAAAGAGGAATGTTTTTTTTCTAAAGTATTTGGTTGTTGTTGTGTCTTTCGGCTTATCCCAGTTAGGGGTCGCCACAGCGGAACTCCGGTCCACTAATGTTTGGTAGTGGATTTTTATGTGCTGAGTTACCAGCCCTGATGCACAACCTTCAACGAAGGCATGCCCATTCACGCATGCCTCCACACAGAAGACGCTCTAGGTGAGAATCGAACGGGACAACGTCTTGCTGTGAGGCGACAACGCTACCGCGGGTCTTTGTAAAGTGTCTTACTGAATTTAGGTATTGCCTTATTTGTCTTAATGCCCCTTTACTCTCAATGTTCACAAACTCTGGAATACCTACACCATTCACAACCTTGATTTAATACCCTCTCTTTCTCCTCTTTCTTTCCCTTCCCCTGTTGCCTGTCTGTCCCAGCTCAGATTTTATTCCAGTCTGGCTGTTAATCTGACTGGTAAATTATTGAGAACTACTATCACACTTTGATACATTTTAGTTTGCAAGTAGTCTGGTGTGAAGTTCTTATAGTAATAATTGCAGTCATCATCCTTCTTGGAGATAAATAAGTCATAAGCACAACACCAAGTTTTAATCCATCTGGCATTAGGTTGTAATGAAGGTCTGGGATGTCAGACCTGGGAAATGGAATGCAATGAAGACACAAAACACATTAATATGGCCTTGAAGGTTTGACAAACATTTTACTGTGATACCCATTTGGGGATAGTGGCAGTAGAACAGCTTGTAGAGCCTGTACTATTTGAGCCATGCTAATTCACTACTATTAACAATATTGGGCAACAGCATCTGACAAGGTATTCATTATTTCACAAGCACTATTTTGTGATACTCAACACTGAGAAGTAATATATACATGAAAGAGGAATATTCCACTTTACCTTATATGTTTGCGTGTATCATTTGGTGAAGTGCTTAGTGATGAAGCAGCATACAGAAACTTGGTTTTGATTCTTTGACAGCTTCTTTTCTGTTTCACCAGGCAAGAGATGTGTTATCACTAAATATAAGCAAGAGGAGTATTAAACTTTATGGAATGCATCTGAAGATATTTGATGCTGTGTTTAAAAACATGCAGCAGTGAAGCTTAATTGTTGGACAAGGACTATTCTATGATCCTTTAATCTGACAACCTATTGTAAAACATGAACAAAATTAATACTTTTATTTTATCCTTTATTTTCCTGGCTTTTTCCTGTTTCTCCCCATTTCAGATTGTATTTAGTCCTGTCTGATGAATGCTATTCTTTAATAGAGTAAAACAGAAGATGTAGATTGCAGATTACTTAAACTATGCCACTCTAGTTGTAAAACCAAAATATGATTGTTGAGAAGCAACAGACAGTATTGTAGCTTGGATTGAGATTTGTGAAGGGACAGTAAAACAGAATGTAGTGGTTGTATTAACTGTAAAATACTAATGCAGTAGCAAAAAATAATGGGAAGCAACATTCAGCAACATGGTCTGCAATGTTTTACAAGCTCTATTATGTGATTCCTGGTGTTGAGAAGTAATAGTCAAATATAAGCAAGAGGAACATTTCCCTTTATTTTATGTGTTTATATATATATATCATTTGGGGTTCCTTTTAGTGCATAAGCAGCATACAGCAACATGGTATTGGTTCTCTTTCTTGCGTCTTTCGGCTTTTCCCGGTTAGGGGTCGCCATAGTGGAACTCCGGTCTACTAATGATTAGTAGTTGATTTTTACGTGCCGAGTTACCAGCCCTGACGCACAACCTTCAAAGAAGGTACGCCCATTCACGCATGTCTCCATGCAGAAGACGCTGTAGGTTCTCTGAAAAGTGATATTTTTTCACTATCAGTAGGCAGTACCAATTTCCCATACTTTATATGTTTGCAGGAATTATTTGTTGCTCCATTTAGAAATGACATACCACAAATGGCTTTGATTCTTTCACAGGCTCTATTCTGTGCAACACAATACCGACAAGTTATAGCAAAAAGTAAATACACAAATATTGCAGACAGCAGAGCAAGACACAGACCAAGTACACCTTATTCTGATGATACAGTTGTAGTAACACACATCTGCTTTTTTTCCAGACAACACAAATGGAACTCCATCCTGGATTTTGCATGTAAATGCAATACCTGTCAGACAAATCAACTCTACAACAGTTGAAGGTATGTTTCATTATATAGCCTTTGTATATAGCTTTTCTGTACTCAGCTTATAGCTGAAAGTCTATACGCTTATTCCATTATATGATCTTTCCACAGAACTGAAGTATAAGTAATTCAAAGTAGTACTACTATGGCTGAAAATTAACTTTTAGTTATGTACTTACCATAACTTCGGATGTATGGGATCCATCTCGCCTACATTCATAACAGATGGATCGGCTCCGACTCAGCAACTAATACACTAGCACGAAGTCTCTCATTGGCTGGGCTACTCCCTATCCCAGGATGCACTACACCTGCTTCCCCAGATCTTGTTTGTTCGCTTTCATACATCCATGCAAACACAGAAAAACTAGTAGTCACTATAACCAACTAAAGTTCTTCAAGAAAGATCACCAAAAAAAGGACTACAGCTCCTCTAAATCCGAATGGAAGGGGGAAGGAGGGTGGGTACTTATGAATGTAGGCGAGATGGATCCCATACATCCGAAGTTATGGTAAGTACATAATTAAAAGATGTAATGGGATCCTATCTCGCCTACATTCATAACAGATGGGACAGCGTCCCTAGCACCTAAATCCCGGGTGGCTCATTGGAAAACACTCCTGAGAACTGTGGAACCAAAGGAAGCCCTGCCTCGAGAAACCACATCCAATTTGTAATGAGAAATGAAAGTGTGCGGAGAATTCCAGGTTGCCGTAGCACAAATATCATCTATTGATAATTTGGAGTGAAAAGCTACAGAAGTAGCCATTGCCCTGGTAGAATGAGCCTTGACTAGAAAGGGAAGCTCTTTGTTAGCCTGTGAATAAATAAAAATGATACAATCTTTAATCCATTTAGCTATGGAGGTTTTTGTTACTGGTTGACCCAATTTGTTCATTGCAAAGGAAACAAACAATTGATTTGATTTCCGCGTGTGAGCGGTTCTATTCAAGTAAAAATGCAGTTGTCTATATACGTCCAATTGATGCAAGGTATATTCTGCGTTATTAGAGAATTCTGGGAAAAACACAGGGAGTTCTATAGTTTGTTGAATACAGAAAGAGGAGGCCACCTTTGGTATAAAGGAAGGGTTTAATTTCAATGAAACTCTATGCTTGTGAAAAATCAAATAGGGAGGATCAGAACAAAGAGCTTGAAGTTCTGAAACTCGCCTGGCAGAAGTTATGGCCACTAAAAAGGCCGTTTTCCAAGACAGAAATTTTAAATCACAGGTAGCAGCTGGTTCGAAAGGACGGGCAGTTAGGGCAGCAAGAACCATATTCAAGTCCCAAGGGGGGACAGGATGAGATAATGGAGGCCTAAGGAGCCACACACCTTTAAGAAAGGCTTTACAAAGTTTGTGAGACATCAATGAAGGTTCAAATGAGGCATGAAAATTAGAGATCACTGCTAGCTGAACCTTAATGGTAGAAACTGAAGAGCCCAACTGAAAAAGGGAGGCCAGAAAATTCAGAACCTCCGATACTGGTGCAGTGAGAGGGTCTATACCCTGTTCCTGAGCCCAGAAGGCAAACCTTTTCCATTTGCTGGAATAAAGTTTGATAGTGGAAGGTTTATGAGAAGAAGACCATATGTGGACCACGTCCGGAGAAAGAGCATCGTCTCGGACTAAGGATGGAAGTGGAGTAACCATGCTGCCATCTTCAAGGACCTGAGAGACGGGTGAAGCCGTCCTGACTGATGAGTCAGCAGGTCTGGCACCGGATCCAGAAACCATGGACCTTCTATCGCATGCCTCTGTAGGAAAGGGAACCAAACTTGACGAGGCCAGTGCGGGGCAATCAAAATCATCTCGCTCTCCAGGTAAATGGCCTTCTGTATCACCCTCGGTAGGAGGGGATACGGGGGGAAGGCGTAGAGAAGACCGGGGGGCCAAATGTGGGTCAAAGCGTCCCTGGGAATCTGTCCCTGAGAAGGGAACAGCGTGAAGAACTCTCTGCATTTCGCATTGTGAGGGCTGGCAAACAGGTCGCAGCAAGGGAGACCCCATCTGTCGAAGATTTTCGCAGTTACTCCCTGGTTGAGGGACCACTCGTGGGGTAAAAGAATGGTCCTGCTTAATTTGTCCGCAATCACATTGGATTTCCCCGGTATGTGCGTTGCCATTAGAAAGTGGTTGGTAGCTACCGCCCAGTGCCAAAGTCTCATGGCTTCTCTGCACAGTGGGTAAGACCTGGTTCCACCTTGCTTGTTTATGTACCACACCACCGACATGTTGTCGGATAGGATAGCAATCGGGCCTTGTGGGAGAGCGTGATGGAGAGCTTGGAGTACCAATAGTACCGCTCTCATCTCCAGGACATTGATATGCAAATGCATCTCCTGGATCTGCCATGTGTCTTGGACCGACCTGTCCAGGTAATGACCCCCCCCACCCTACCTGGGAGGCATCCGTAGTCACAGTGGCAACGGGACGTTGAGGTATAAAGGGTCGCCCCTGGTCGAGATTGGATTGGAGAAGCCACCAACGCAGATCTCGACGGCAACTTTCCGTGATCATGATTAAATGGTTCAAAGGAAGTTCCTGATAAGACCATTGAACCGACAGTAGCCATTGTAAAATTCGCATGTGAAGTCTGGCCAAGGGAACTAAAAGTATGGTTGACGCCATCGAACCCAACAGTTGTAGAATCTGATGGGCGGGGCTCTTAGTAGGGAAGACAGGATTTGACTTGATCTTGTAGGACCTGAATTCTTGCTGCCGGTAAAAGGCGCATTCTTTTTGTGTCTAAGTCTGCGCCTATAAAAATAATATGCTGAGATGGCTGTAGTACAGATTTTTGCAAATTGAACGTAATCCCTAAGAAACGGCCCAAGGTGAACGTGGCACTGAGCGCCTGAAATAGTAGATGCTCGGAGGTGGCAGTAAGGAGCCAGTCGTCTAGATATGGAAACACTTGGAATCCCAGACTTCTCAGGTGAGCAGTTACCACTGCCAGACACTTGGTGAACACCCTGGGGGCTGTGGTGAGACCAAAGGGCAGTGCTCGGAATTGGAAATGACTGACTCCGAGGTGGAAGCGTAAGTGTCTCCTGGACTCTTGAGCTATCGGAATGTGATAGTAAGCGTCCTGGAGATCTATGGAGCACATCCATGCATCTTTTTCCAGCAAAGGAAGAATAGATTGAAGAGTGACCATTCGGAATTTGGACTTTTTTACAAAATGATTCAATGAACTGAGGTCCAAAATGGGCCTGAAGTCCCCTGTCTTTTTTGGTACCAAAAATAATCTTGAGTAAGTTCCTAATCCGATCTGGTCGATGGGGACAGGCTGGATGGCTCCTTTTTCTAGCAGCTTTGAAACCTCTAATGCTGCCTGATCCCACTGACTGGGTGGTACGTCCGGGATTTCCCTTAAAGAAGGGGGGGGTTTGTTGAAGGGGATGATGTATCCTCCGGTAATAATGCGAAGCACCCACTGATCGCTTGTTATGGATTCCCAAGCTTGTGGGTGTGCCGCAAATCGACCCCCGACTGGCTCCGGAGATGCACAGTTGGGCAACAACTCAGGGACGCTGGTTGTATGAAGAACCACGAAAGGAATCGCGGTCTCCAGAGTTACGGGGGCCTCTGCCACCTCTGGGGTGGCGTCTTCCAGAATTTCCCCCTCCCCTGCCTCTGGAGGGGGAATCACTGAGTGGAGTAGGGAAAGACTTCTGAGATTTTCTAAACCACATTTTCCCTCCTCTCTGAGCCTTGGGGTAAGGCCTAGAAGGAGTGGAAAATCGGGCCCCAACGGCAGTCAAAGTCTTGCCCTCCTGCTCGCACCGAGTTAGTGTGTCCTTCACCTTGGGTCCAAACAAAGATGACCCATCAAAGGGGGCATCGGCGAAGGAAGACTTGAAGGCCTCCATAAATGAACACAAAGCGTAACCAGGCGTGTCTCCTGAGGGCAACGCCTGTTCCGCTGCTCTACTCACCTTCGCCACATAGGAAATGAGCCTCATGGACGAGTTAACAATAGAAGAGAGGGTAGTCATCTGGGCGCCAACAGTCGGGGCCAGTGCCTCAGGTAGATTACCAACAAGGGAGTCATTTAGCTCTTTGAGGAGATCCCTTTGGAGCCTCGTAAAATGACATAAGTAGTTCAGCGACCGTAAGGTAAAGGCCACTGAAGACAGGGTACGCTTCCCGTACCTGTCCATGCTCCTGGAATCCTTATTAGGAGGATGAACAGACGTTGAAGCCTCTGCCACGTCCTGCTGTGTGGCAGAAGCCACCACCAAAGCATCTACAGGCACACCCTTTGTGAGAAATTCCTTCTGGGGGGGGGCTGACAAAAACTTATTGGGCCTCGAGGCACGGTTCCACAGAATCAGGGTGTTCCCACCCTTGAGAAACCAAATCAAGGAGTTCATTGAAGGCGGAGACACCCAGGAGGCGGAAGGCTGGGCCCCAAAGGCCTTGAGGAAGACTGACTCCTCAGCTGAAGGGGTTTTGGCTTGCCAGTCACCTCTCTGTCTCAGAATCTCCAAGATATCTGAGAAGGAGATATCATCCGAAGATGATTTGGGGGACCCTTCTGCGTCATCGAGGTCAGTATCCGATGTAACAGACTCATCTTGGGAGTCTACGTGCTTCCTCTTACACAATTTCTTCCGTGGGGGTTTGTCCGAAGCAGTTTCGGATGGACCACCCGGAAGAAGGAACCCGATGGGGTATCCTCAGGCCCTGGGGCCCGCTGCTGGGAGCTGCAACACAACAGAGGCACCAGTCTCCAAATCTAGGGACGGTGAGGTAGAATCTTGCTGAACCGGCAAAGGCATGGCCAGCGCTCCTCATGGCCTCAAAGGCCGGACCTCCAGAATCCAAGGAGGTCACTGGTCTAGAGGCCACGATGGCACTGGGAATTCCAGCAGCCGATGCTCCGAGAGGAAGACTAGGCACCGAAGCACCCAATCCCAAAGTGTTCCCCTCGGGCCCGGCTGAAGAGGTCGCAGTACCAAACCCTGAACCGGAGGACAGGGTAGGAAGCATAGTCGGAACCGAGAGACCTCGGAGGGGTCTCTGCTCCGACCATATGGCTCCGCTTGGCTCCACCACCACTGACTCCAACGGCTCCGAGGATGTTGGAGGAGGAATCGAATGTGTTGGAGGGGGGATCGACTCCGAAGCTAACTGTGCTGCAGCCGAGACCAATTTAGTAAAAACTGGAGATTGGAATAGCCTCTGTATCACCCTATCCAGGTCCGAATCAGAGAGTCTCGATGATTTAGAGGAGGTAGGCAATCGAGAAGACTTTCCTCTCGG
The DNA here is from genome assembly GCF_019279795.1 of Protopterus annectens. Taxonomy (NCBI): domain Eukaryota; kingdom Metazoa; phylum Chordata; order Ceratodontiformes; family Protopteridae; genus Protopterus; species Protopterus annectens. Next base: position 57,020,668 of record NC_056725.1, read on the forward strand.
CTCCGAGAGAGAAGGGGACCAGCTCCGAAACGGCTCCAACGCTATCGGTGCCGGTTCCACCACAGCATGGACCACCATCGGCGCCGACGGAGCTTTCTTCGGAGCCGAGGGGGAAGAGTCTGAGCTGCACACCTCCACCAGCTCCGAAGCCATTGGAACCAATGGAGGTGATTCACCTCTCGATACTCCAACCTGCGGCTCCGAAACCAATGGAGCCGAGGCAGGGGGTATCGAGGCAGACCCTTTGACCCTCGGCCCCGAAGTCAGTGGAGCCGAGGAAGAAGAAGTCAATTTTGGCTTTTTAGTAGACGGCTCCAACGGACTTGTCGGAGCCGACGATCTTTTCTTTTTGGAAGCAACAGGTGGATCCAAGGCTTCCTCAAAAGACAGTTTAATAAGCCCTTTCAAAATTAGCTTGTTCTTGCGTTCTTGAAGAACTCTAGAGGAGAACGCATGACAGACGCTGCAAGTCTCTTGCAGGTGTTTCGGCCCCAAACAATAAACACAGACAGAATGGCTGTCTGTAATGGACATTTTATAACTGCACCGAGTGCGTTTTTTAAAGCCTGACTTTTGCTCCTTAGACATAATTTTTAACAGGCCCTTCAACAAGTAAGTTTTTTTAAACCTGACTTTACCACAACAAGTAAGCACTATAAACAAAATTGCGCCAACTGAAAAGCGCGAGACACACTGGCACGAGTACTGAGGAAAAAATTTACCTCACAACAAACAGTCACAGACAAAACAAGTTCAACGGCCCAAAGCCCTCTAATTTAAACGGGCTTGGCCCGAAAAACAATTAAACAAAAAAAAAAAAAAAAAATTAATTAAATCTGAACAGCACAGAAAGGTAGGGCAAAGGCCCTCTAACTTAAACGGGCCTTGCCCGACTGAAAGAATAAAGTACCAGAAGACACTCAAACACACAAAATATATATATATAGTAAGGAATAGCTGTTAAAACAGCTGTTTGGTTAATATAGACAAAAACCCCAAGGTCAAAGACCAATAAAGGTAAAAAAAGAACCACTTAGCTCCAGCCAAGTCGAGACCACGTCCAGCTTGTTAAGCGGCAAACGAGATCTGGGGAAGCAGGTGTAGTGCATCCTGGGATAGGGAGTATCCCAGCCAATGAGAGACTTTGTGCTAGTGTATTAGTTGCCAAGTCTGAGCCGATGGATCGGCTCCGAACCCATCTGTTATGAATGTAGGCGAGATAGGATCCCATTACATCAATGGTTTTCTTTCTGGAGTTTGTATCAAACTAATTCCACTTTAGATCCATTCTACTACAGTTGTAGTTAGATGTTTTATGCTAATAATTCTGGTCTTCATATCTGAATACAGAACAGCACTTGTAAGTTAAATTAATTACCACTACAGTTAAAGCTGATTCTTGAAAGCTATCAATCAATACAATAAGAAAAATAAAGGTAACATATTTAAATGTATATTTCATTTCTTTAAGTGATTTATTATATTTACTTCTTTTGTTACTGCAAGTCCTGATCTTAGTGCTTCATGTACATTCTCTCTTATGTAAATACCATCTTAAGTTGAACAAATTTAATGACCCTAGGGAAGTAAAAAAAAAAAAAAAAGCAGAGGTTGTACTGTATTTTAAAAGTAGTTGACATTCTGTTTACTATTCTATTTCCTGTTTAGAAATGTAATTTGACCTCCACTAATTAGGTTGCTTAGATATCTACTATGTATACATATAGCCAAACCTGCCAATGGTACACTAGTGGTCTTTCATAAAGGTAAATAAGTCTTTGGCATATAAAAATCATTTTTATTTGGTCATGCTGTATGAAAAAGTAATTTTGGCATTATATAATTAATGCTGGTATTCAGCATTAGGTTTATGGTGTTTATCTCATGGATGCAAGGTACAGGGTTTGATTCTCACTTTGGAAAACATGGCTAGGCTTAAAAAGGCCTCCTGGAGTCATTAGCCTAGAAGTCAACTATGAACCTATATATATAATTATGGGTTTAAACTGGGAATGTTGAATTATGAGAAATTTGAACCCATACAAATGAGTCTTATAATAAAGTATGCTCACAATTTTATTTGTCATCGACAGGTGAGAAAAAAGTAATTCTTCCAAAACACTCCCTTAACAACCAAAACAGAATATACCTATGTGGTGACATCCACCCCAACCCAGGACTCTCAGGCATAACTACACTCAACCAAACTCCATTTTCTAAAGATCTAATCTTAAGAACCTTAAACATTCATAGTGTCTTTAACAAAATTACAGACTTCCAAGCTTGGCTAACACAAAATACCCCTGACATCCTAGCAGTCACCGAAACCTGGCTAAAACCCCAAATCAAAGAAATTGAAATAACACTCCCAGGTTACAACATACTATGGAAAGAGAGAACCAACAAAAAAGGAGGTGGGGTATCCCTAATCTATGCTGACTGTCTCACACAACTACCCTTCCAGAAATCACTCCCATCATTTTCAAATGCTGAAATCCTAATAGGAACCCTACAAATTAACAAATATAAATAGCTATGCATAGTTAGTCTGTGTATCCCGCCAGGACAAAATGTCCAAACCCTTGAGGACATCCACACCTGGATGTCAGAAAATATCTGCAATTAAACTATTATTATGGGAGATGTAAACATCAACTGGCAAGACTTAATAACTGACTCCCCAACAAACAGCATAAACCTCTACAAGTTCACCCAACTTGTCACCAACCCTACCAGAATGCTCAACAGCAATACACCCATTGCCACCCTAGACTGGATCTTAGTTTCAGATCCACTTAAATACTCAAATCCAAAGACCATACCCAATATACTCAGCAACCACTTACCTGTTTTTGCTTATAGATCCACTCCACATATATCCAAATATCATAACTATAAAGTCACAAGAAACTTAAAACATTTTGATCAACAAGAATTTATTAACATTCTGAAACTATCAGATTGGCGCCCACTAAAAACTCTCCCATTGGAAGATGCCTTATACTATTTTAATAAGATATTCCTCATAGACACACTCAACAACCTAGTCCCTCCTCATACTAAGAGAGTAAAATCAAACCATGCAACTCCTTGACTAACAAAGGCCATTAGACAACTCCTACAAACTAGGGACAAAGCCTGGAAAGAATGGCATAAAAATAAAAATGAATGTAACATACACAGATACAAACAGTTACGAAACAAAGCTAATCACTTGCTCAGAATTCCTTGTAAGCACTAAATAAACTACAAATTACTACAGCACTTGACTTTCCTCACTTATCAAGAGGAAAACAGTTCTTAGTACTTAAATTAATAAGCACCTATCCAGGCATGTCCATGGGTCAGCTCCTGGTGTTTTCTCCTGTCCACCTGATGAATCTGGGCATCTTGGGGCAATGTAGCAATTGCCTCTCCTCCTACCACCCAACACTACAACCTGTGAGAGATGCACTTATATAGCCAAACTGGAAGCCAAGCTCTCTCCTGCCACAGTCAGGAAGAGAAGGTTAACACCTGCACCACATCACACACAACACATAGTCCTTCAAAACCCACACTACCAAAACCCACACATAGAAAAACAAAGCACACACCCACATTCATGGAGGCTCTCAATAAAAATATGCCCAAGCAACAGAGACCTCCCAAGCTAAAACGCAGACAACCACCACCCCCCCAACACTACCCAAATGACACACAGCCCACAAAATCAGTGTACCAGTCAACCTCAGCCCATAAGGCAAAACAATGTAGCCAACACACTAGTCATAGGTGTCTCTATAGTCAGGCACACTGATGTCCAGGCTAAACAAGGAGAAAGTTACTGTCAGCTGCCTATTGGGTGCTAGGATCCACCACATAATGCAAGCACTCAGGTCACTCCACAACAAGTACAAATACGACTCTGTCATTCTCCATGTTGGTGTGAATGACCTGAGACATACCTCCCTGGACTACATGAAAAGAGACATGGAGGAGCTATCAGATCTTGTAGCCCAGGCAGGTATAATCCTAGCCCTGAGTAGCATCTTGCCATTGCCCAGAATGATACCACAGTACAAGGACAAAATGATTGACTTTAACAATTGGCTAAGCTTCTGGTGTCATTCTAAGGGGATCCAGTATCTGTCTGCCTAGGACAACATGGTCGACAGACCACAATACATTGCCAGAGATGGTCTGCACCTGTCGCTCCTGGGATTCCAGATACTGGCTAAGGCTCTTGCCACCCCTATAGTGCTTTTTTTAGGTCTAGGTTCAAATGCTAAATTCACCACTGTAACAGGTACAAGCAAGCAAACGCTGAGGGTAATGCTACTCAATGCTAGAAGTCTAAACCTCAAAATGCACTCACTCAAGGCACTCCTTAAAATGGAGAACATGGACATCTGTGCAGTGACAGAGACCTGGTTCAAGGGTCCAGAGAGCACCTCTGTATTACCAGGCTATAATTCATACCACACCTTTCAGCCACCTAACCTGGACCGAAACACTAAGGGCGGAGGTGTGTCCATATTCATTACGGATATCCACATCTCCAGGCTAGTTGCTCAACATAATGCATCTGAAATTATCCAAGTGCAACTAACACTGGGCAAGACTGCACTCCCGGTTGTAGCTTGTTACAGATCCCCCACCATGATCCAGGATTCCCACTCTTCATTTCTTAAGATACTGGAAAATATTAAGGGACAACCCAATACCTTTATTATGAGTGATTTCAACTACCCCACCATCAACTGGGAAAACTACTCATGTACCAACTCATTTGCTCAATGTTCTCTGGAATTTATAAATTCCAATGCCTTGGATCAGCTTGCCCACACCCACACCAGGGGCAGAAATATCCTGGACCTGATCTTTACCAATATGGGTTACCGGTGTTCCACGGAGAGGTCAACTCCACGCTGGTCAGATCCAACCACAATCTAATCACCCTAGACATCCATATCCCACCCTCACCCCCATTAAGGAAACCACCATCAAAAACTACTCCAAACCCAACTTCATGCTTCTTAAGACAGAAGTGGCAAACTTCACGATACCCATGCAGAAGGAAAATAGAGTTACGACTGCTGAATCTTACACAAATGCACTGTATAAACACATACACAAGTGCATGGATTGTGCCATCCCCAACAGAACCAAGATGCTATCTGCCAAAAAAAGGAAGCCAATCTGGTGGTCTCCTACCATAAACAAACTCCACAACAGAAGGAATAAGATGTTGCAAAAAAGAGTAAAATCCCAAGATTGGAGGAACTCCCTGGTCAGCCTCAGCAAGAAGCTGAGATCCCTCATAAAATCCTCCAAAGCCAGTTATGAAAACCACAAAGCATTCTACAGCTATGTCAAGAATCTCAATGTCAACACTCAGATCTGCTCTGAGCTACAGCACAATGGCACTAAATATACAGAATTAACCGATATGGCCAACATCCTGTCAGATGTGTTCAGTGCTAACTCTACCCCCCTCTCACCCTCCAATGGGCCCATCTTAATACCAGAAGAATGCAAAGCCCCTGTAATCATGGATTAACAAGTAAAGACCGCACTCTCCAAAGCCAAGAACATAGCATCCATGGGACCAGACAACATCCCAGGCTGCGTACTGCACGAACTACAGAACGAACTGGCACCCCACCTAACTACCATGTTCAATCATAGCCTCACCTCAGGCTATATGCCTACTGAATGGCGCACAGTGATGGTTATCCCACTCCACAAAGGGGGTGCCACCATGGACCCCAGAAACTACCGCCCCATTAGCTTGATGAGCCTGGTCTGCAAGGCCATGGAACGTATCATCTTGGAGCCTATAAACAAAGACATAGGTAACCTCCAAATCCTGGACCCCACTCAGTTTCAGATTGTAAAAGGTAGATCATGTCTACTAAACCTGATTGACTTCTTTGAAGCAGTCATTAGAGCCGTAGATGAGGACAAGGTAGTGCAGACAGCCTATCTTGACCTCGCCAAGGCTTTCGATACCACCCCCTACTCTGGAATTATAGATAAACTCACTAAACTGGACATAAATCCCTATGTCACAAGATGGGTGGCCAATTGGCTCACTGACAGAACCCACACCGTAAAAGTAGTCGACTCCAAGTCTGACTTCAGACCAGTGACAAGTGGAGCACCACAGGGTTTGGGCATAGGTCCTCTCCTGTTCGGCATCTACTTCTCTGAAGTGCAGCCCAACACAGAAGGTCTTTGGCTAACAAAGTTTGCAGATGACTGGAAACTGGGAGCCATAATAGAATCACCTAATGATGTAGACATTCTACAAAAGGGCCTCACAGAGACAGATGCTTTGTATCAAATTCATGGCCTCAAGCTCAATGCCAAGAAGTGCACTGTCATCTCCTTTGGGAAAAACTCGATACCCATGAACTACAACATAGACAGTAGCTCACTAAACACTGAAAGTATGATAAGAGACCTCAGGACACAGGTGAACACCACATCTTCACAGTCATCAAGAAATCCTTCTACGTGGCACACCTCATCACAAAAGGGTTCTCCTCTAGAAAAAAGGAGGTCATTGTTCCTCTCTACTCATCCCTCATCAGACCCATTATAGAGTACAATGCCCCATTTGGCATGTATCTCACAAGACACCTACAACAATTGGAAAGACCACAGAAATACCTCACTAAGGGGATTACCATCCTCAAACTTTTAGTTATGTACTTACCATAACTTCGGATGTATGGGATCCATCTCGCCTACATTCATGACAGATGGGTTCGGAGCCGATCCATCGGCTCCGACTCGGCAACTTATACACTAGCACGAAGTCTCTCATTGGCTGGGCTACTCCCTATCCCAGGATGCACTACACCTGCTTCTCCAGATCTTGTTTGTTCGCTTTCATACACCCATGTAAACACAGAAAACACTATTAGTCACTATAACCAACTAAAGTTCTTCAAGAAAGAACGCCAAGAAAAAAGTGACTACAGCTCCTCTAAATCCAAATGGAAGGGGAAGGAGGGTGGGTACTTATGAATGGGGCGAGATGGATCCCATACATCCGAAGTTATGGTAAGTACATAACTAAAAGATGTAATGGGATCCTATCTCGCCTACATTCATGACAGATGGGACAGCGTCCCTAGCACCTACATCCGGGTGGCTCATTGGAACACACTCCTGAGAACTGTGGAACCAAAGGAAGCTCTGCCTCAAGAAACCACATCCAATTTGTAATGAGAAATAAAAGTGGGAGAAGTCCAGGTTGCCGCAGCACAAATATCATCTATTGATAACTTGGAGTGAAAAGCTACGAAGTAGCCATTGCCCTGGTAGAATGAGCCTTGACTGGAAAGGGAAGGTCTTTATTAGCCTGTGAATAAATAAAAATGATACAATCTTTAATCCATTTAGATATGGAGGCTTTTGTTACTGGTTGACCCAATTTGTTCGCTGCAAAAGAAACAAACAACTGATTTGATTTCCGCTTGAGCGGTTCTATTCAAGTAAAACGTAGTTGTCTATGTACGTCCAATTGATGCAAAGTATATTCTGCGTTATTGGAGAATTCTGGGAAAAAGACAGGGAGTTCTATAGTTTGTTGCATACAGAAAGAGGAGGCCACCTTTGGTATAAATGCAGGGTTTAATTTCAATGAAACTCTATGCTTGTGAAAAATCAAATAGGGAGGATCAGAACAAAGAGCTTGAAGTTCTGAAACTCGCCTAGCAGATGTTATGGCTACTAAAAGGCCGTTTTCCAAGACAGAAATTTTAAATCACAAGTAGCAGCTGGTTCGAAAGGATGGGCAGTTAGGGCAGCAAGAACCATATTCAAATCCCAAGGGGGAACAGGCTGAGATAAAGGAGGCCTAAGGAGCCAAGCCCCTTTAAGGAAAGCCTTACAAAGTTTGTGAGACATCAATGAAGGTTCAAAAGAAGCATGAAAATTAGAGATCGCTGCTAATTGAACCTTAATGGTAGAAACTGAAGAGCCCGACTGAAAAAGGGAGGCCAGAAACTTCAGAACCTCCGATACTGGTGCAGTGAGAGGATCTATACCCCGTTCTTGAGCCCAGAAGGCAAACCTTTTCCATTTACTGGAATAAAGTTTGATGGTGGAAGGTTTATGAGAAGAAGACAGTATGTGGACCACGTCCGCGAAAGAGCATTGTCTCGGACTAAGGATGGAAGTGGAGTAACCATGCTGCCAACTTCAAGGACCTGAGAGACGGATGACGCCGTCCTGACTGGTGAGTCAACAGGTCTGGCACGGATCCAGAAACCATGGACCTTCTATCGCATGCCTCTGTAGGAAGGGAAACCAAACTTGACGAGGCCAGTGCGGGCCAATCAAAATCATCTCGCTCTCCAAGTAAATGGCCTTCTGTATCACCCTCGGTAGGAGGGGGAATGGAGGGAAGGCGTAGAGAAGACCGGGGGGCCAAATGTGCGTCAGAGCGTCCCTGGGAATCTGTCCCTGAGAAGGAAACAGTGTGAAGAACTCTCTGCATTTCGCATTGTGAGGGCTGGCAAACAGGTCGCAGCAAGGAAGACCCCATCTGTCGAAGATTTTCGCAGCTATACTCTGTTTGAGGGACCACTCATGGGGTAAAAGAATGGTCCTGCTTAATCTGTCCGCAATCACATTGGACTTCCCCAGTATGTGCGTTGCCATTAGAAAGCGATTGGTAGCTACCGCCCAGTGCCAAAGTCTCATGGCTTCTCTGCATAGTGGGTAAGACCTGGTTCCACCTTGCTTGTTTATGTACCACACCACAGACATGTTGTCGGATAGGATAGTAATCGGGCCCTGTGGGAGAGCGTGATGGAGAGCTTGGAGTACCAATAGTACCGCTCTCATCTCCAGGACATTGATATGCAAATGCGTTTCCTGGATCTGCCATGTGCCTTGGACCGACCTGTCCAGGTAATGACCCCCCCACCCTACCTGGGAGGCGTCCGTAGTCACAGTGGCAATGGGACGTTGAGGTATAAAGGGTCGCCCCTGGTCGAGATTTGATTGGAGAAGCCACCAATGAAGATCTCGACGGCAACTTTCCATGATTATGATTAAGTGGTTCAAGGAAAGTTCCTGATAGGACCATTGAACCGACAGTAGCCATTGTAAAATTCACATGTGAAGTCTGGCCAAGGGAACTAAAAGTATGGTCGATGCCATCGAGCCCAACAGTTGTAGGATCCGATGGGCCGGGGCTCTTTGTAGGGGAAGACAGGATCTGACTTGATCTTGTAAGACCTGAATTCTTGCTGCCGGTAAATAGGCGCGCATTCTTTTTGTGTCTAAGTCTGCACCTATGAAAGTAATACGCTGAGATGGCTGTAGTACAGATTTTTGCAAATTGAACGTGATCCCCAAGAAACGGCCCAAGGTGAACGTGGCTCTGAGCACTTGGAGTAGTAGATGCTCGGAGGTGGCAGTAAGGAGCCAGTCGTCTAGATAAGGAAACACCTGGAATCCCAGACTTCTCAGGTGAGCAGTTACCACTGCCAGACATTTGGTGAACACCCTGGGGGCTGTGGTGAGACCAAAGGGCAGTGCTCGAATTGAAAATGACTGGCTCCGGAAGCGTAAATGTCTCCTGGACTCTTGAGCTATGGGAATGTGATAGTAAGCGTCCTGGAGATCTATGGAGCACATCCATGCATTTTTTCCAGCAAAGGAAGAATAGATTGAAGAGTGACCATTGAATTTGGACTTCTTTATGAAACAATTCAATGAACTGAGGTCCAAAATGGGCCTGAAGTCCCTGTCTTTTGGTACCAAAATAACTTTGAGTAAGTTCCTGATCCGATCTGGTCGATGGGGACAGGCTGGATGGCTCTTTTTCTAGCAGCTTTGAAACCTCTAATGCTGCCTGATCCTGCTGACTGGGTGGTACGTCCGGGATTTCCCTTAAAGAAAGGGGGTTTGTTGAAGGGTATGATATATCCTCCGTGCGAATGGCACCCACCGATCGCTTGTTATGGATTCCCAAGCTTGTGGGTGCGCCAAGCGACCCCGACTGGCTCGGAGTTGCACAGTCGGGCAACAACTCAGGAACGCTGGTTGTATGAAGAACCACGAAAGGAATCGCGGTCTCCAGAGTTACGGGGCCTCTGCCACCTCTGGCTTCCAAAATCCCCCTGCCTCTGGAGGGGGAATCACTGGGTGGAGTAGAGGTTTTTTTTAAACCACATTTTCCCTCCTCTCCCAGCCTTGGGATAAGGCCTGGAAGGAGCGGAAAAACGGGCCCCAACGGCAGTCAAAGTCTTGCCCTCCTGCTCGCACCAAGTTAGTGTGTCCTTCACCTTGGGTCCAAACAAAGATGACCCATCAAAGGGGAAGACTTGAAGGCCTCCGTGAGCGAACACAAGCGTAACCAGGCTTGCCTCCTGAGGGCAACGCCTGTTCCATCGCCTTCGCCACATAAAATGAGCCTCATGGACGAGTTAACGATAGAAAAAAGGGTAGTCATCTGTGCGCCAACAGTCGGGGCCAGCGCCTCAGGTAGATTACCAACAATAGAGTCATTTAGCTCTTTGAGAAGATCCCTTTGGAGCCTCGTAAAATGACATAAATAGTTCAGCGACCGTAAGGTAAAGGCCGCTGAGGACAGGGTACGCTTCCCGTACCTATCCATACTCCTAGAATCCTTATTAGGAGGATGAATAGACGTTGAAGCCTCTGCCACGTCCTGCTGTGTGGCAGAAGTCACCACCAAAGCATCTACAGGCACGCCCTTTGTGAGAAATTCCTTCTGGGGGGGAGCTGACAAAAATTTATTGGGCCTCGCAGGCACCGGTTCCACAGAATCAGGGTGTTCCCACACCCTTCGAGAAACCAAATCAAGGAGTTCATCGAAGGGCGGAGACACCCAGGAGGCGGAAGGCTGGGCCCCAAAGGCCTTGAGGAAGACTGACTCCTCAGCTGAAGGGGTTTTGGCTTGCCAGTCACCTCTCTGTCTCAGAATCTCCAAGATATCTGAGAAGGAGATATCATCAAGATGATTTGGGGACCCTTCTGCGCCATCGAGGTCAGTATCGATGTAATAGACTCATCTTGGGAGTCTTCCTCTTACACAATTTCTTCCGTGGGGGTTCGTCCCAGTTTGGACGGACCACCCGAGAGGGAACCCCGATGGGGGTATCCTCAGGCCCTGGGGCCCCGCTGGCTGCAACACAACAAAGGCACCAGTCTCCAAATCTAGGGACGGTGAGGTAGAATCTTGTTGAACCGGCAAAGGCATGGCCAGCGCGCTCCTCATGGCCTCAAAGGCCGGACCTCCAGAATCCAAGGAGGTCACTGGTCTAGAGGCCACGATGGCACTGGGAATTCCAGCAGCCGATGCTCCGAGAGGAAGACTAGGCACAAGCACCTAATCCCAAAGTATTCCCCTCGGGCCCGGCTGAAGAGGTTGCAGTACCAAACCCTGAACCGGAGGACAGGGTAGGAAGTATAGTCGGAGCCGAAAGGCCTGTAAGGGGTCTCTGCTCCGACCGTATGGTTTCCACATTGCTCCACCACCACCGGCTCCAATGGCTCAAGAGGTTGGAGGAGGAATCAAATGTGCTGGAGGGATCGGCTCAAGCAAACTGTGCTGGAGCCGAGACCATTTTAGTAAACACTGGAGATTGGAAAAGCCTCTGTAAAACCCTATCCAGGTCCGAATCTGACAGTCTCGAGGATTTAGAGGAGGTAGACACTCGAGAAGACTTTCCTCTCGGCCCGAGAGAAGGGGACTGGCTCAAATGGCTCCAATACTGTCGGCGCCGACTCCACCACAGCATGGACCACCATCGGCACCGAAGGAGCCTTCTTCGAGCCGAGGGGAAGAGTCTGAGCTGCACACTTCCACCGGCTCAAGCCATTGGAACCGATGGAGGTGATTCACCTCTCGATACTCCAACTTGCGGCTCCAAGGCAATGGAGCCAAGTAGGGAGGCAGACCTTCGACCTCGGCCCCAAGTCAGTGGAGCCGAGGAAGAAGAGGTCAATTTAGTCTTTTAGAGGTCGGCTCCGACGGACTTGTCGGTGCCGACGATCTTTTCTTTTTGGAAGCAACAGGAGGATTTAAGGCTTCCTCAAACAAAGGTTTTATAAGCCCTTTCAAAATCAACTTGTTCTTGCGTTCTTGAAGAACTCTAGCAGAGAAAGCATGACATACGCTACAAGTCTCTTGTAGATGTTTCGGCCCCAAACAATAAACGCAGACTGAATGTCTGTCTGTGATTGACATTTTATAACTGCACCGAGTGCATTTTTTAAAACCTGACTTGTGTTCCTTGGACATAGTACAGGCCCTAAACAAGTATGTCTTTACCACAATTAGTAAGCACTATCACAAAATTGCGCCAACTGACAAGCGCGAGACACACTGGCGCGAGTAAGAAAAAAATTTTTACCTCACAACAAACAGACAAAACAAGTCCAACGGCCCAAAGCCCTCTAATTTAAATGGGCTTGGCCCGAAAACAATTAACCACAAAAGGTAATAAAAATTAAATAGCACACAAAGGTAGGGCAAAGGCCCTCTAACTTAAACAGGCCTTGCCCGACTGAAAAATTAAAGTACCAGAAGACACTCAAATACTCAAAAGTAGTAACAAGGAATAACAAGGAATAGCTGTTAAAACAGCTGTTTGGTTAATATATGACAAAAAAAACCCCAAGGTCAAAGACCAATAAAGGTAAAAGAACCACTTAGCTCCAGCCAAGTCGAGACCACGTCCAGCTTGTAAAGCGGCAAACGAGATCTGGGGAAGCAGGTGTAGTGCATCCTGGGATAGGGAGTAGCCCAGCCAATGAGAGACTTCGTGCTAGTGTATAAGTTGCCGAGTCGGAGCCGATGGATCGGCTCCGAACCCATCTGTCATGAATGTAGGCAAGATAGGATCCCATTACATCAGATGCCATACACAGACCGTCTTAAAAAACTCCAGCTCTACTCCGTTGCATATTGCCTACTCAGAGGCGATCTCTGCCTAACATACAAAGCTATGTCAAACCCATAGCTGTTGGACATGCTACACTTAAAGAAATCCCAATCTCTTCAAACTACATGCTCCAGGGACCTAAGCCTTCTCACCACAATAAACAGAACATGCTGGAGGGATAGATTCCTGTCCCAGAGGCATTCCATACTCTGGAATAAACTACACATTCATGTCAAGCAAAGCTCCTAATTGGCCCTATTTAAGAAAAATCTTGATGACTGGATGGGAAATGGGGATCACTTCTGTGGCACTGCTTGACAGGGGCACAGGAAAATAATTTTCTTGGGTGGCGAAAGCCAGGGAACCTTTTTGGCTAGGCTTATGTAGGCCCCAGGGCCGATAGCCTAGTACCTACCTATGAACCTATAATAGCTAGTATGTATTGACAAGAGAAACTATTTCTCTAACCAACTGAGTAATCATAGAAGTAACCCAAAACAATTCTGGAAGAACATCACTAATCTTCTTACCCCTGGCACCAAACAAAACCCATCACCAGGCCCAGAAAAACACCATCACAACTAGCCACCATGCTCAATTCACATTTTATAAATAGCACACACAAATTAATAACATACTCCTCTTCCTCTACCCTCACCTTATCAGATTCCTTTCCCCCTCCTCCTCTACCCTATAAAACAGTCCTCACTGAGAAAGACCCTCTCCTCCAGTCATAGAGAATTCTTCTCCCCTTCACTAAAGCAATATTACACCATCTAGCCTCTTCTCACTGCAACCAATACCAACCACAGAAATTCAGAGACTCCTCAGAAAATTAAAAACATCTCTCCTCTGATGACCTCTCACCAGAATACTTAAAACTCGCTGTCAAGGCCACAGCATACCCTGTTAGCAGAATCCTATATTCCCAACCTCTGGAAAAAATACATCATCACCCCACTTCACAAAGGAGGTAACTCCAATGAACTCTCTAACTATCGTCCAGTCTCTATCCTCTCTCCACTATCCAAACTCCTTGAAAAGTGTATCCATAAACAGCTACATCAGCATCTCACCCCCAGCAACCTACTCACCCCCACCCAACATGGATTGGCCCCTCACACAGCACAAGCACAGCACTTATCTCCTTCATGGATACTGTACAAAGATCCATCAACCCGGGTAATATTAATTCTGTACTACTACTAGACCTGTCAAAGGCTTTCAATACAGTATCACACAAAAAACTTCTACAACACTTTTCTAATATTGGCTGACCCTACCTAGCCACCAATGGTTTAATAGCTACCCCACCAATAGGCATCAATGCGCAAAATGGCAAAATACCCTATCAGAATACCAAACCAGAGTACCACAAGGGTCCATACTTGGACTTTACTCTTTAACATATTTACCAATAACCTTTACACTGCTTCTCCTCTTAGCTCTATTATCCAATATGCAGATGTTACTACCATCATATCCCCCTCAAATAACCTACAACACCTCCAACAAATAATCCAAGATACCTTCACCGCAAATGAAGCCTGGTTAACTGAATCACAACTACTTCTTAATGCCAAAAAAACAAAGTTTCTACTCTTTGCAGCAAAACCCCTCTCACCTGACTCTCACTTTCATGTTTTCTCCAAAAGCAACACAGAAATTGAAATCTTATCCCATGCTACACTATTAGGTATTATCATTGGCAATAAACTTACATTTGAACACCGTATTGGTAATGCCATTAAAAGACCCACTGCAAATTAAGAGCCCTATACAGACAAACATTTTATGGACAGCACCACCAAAAAAGCTCTTGCCAACACTTACTTGCTCCCCTCTCTAATGTACAGTGCCTCCATTTTCACTAACCTGCACTCATTTCTACAAAATAAGCTCCAGTCCTGCTTACCATAAAATCACCAAATTTGCCACAGGTAGCTCATACTGCTCACATAACTGCTAAGCCCTTAAAAGAATTAAACTGGCTGCGATTTCCACATCACCTTAACCTCATTCAGCTGTCCATAGCACATAAAATTGTCTACAGTCCAAACAACTGCCCTGCCCTTAAGAACATTTTAATACCCTATAGCCCCACCAGAACACTTCGGTCTGAAAAACAGCTCATAATTGTTCATGTACCAAACAGAATAACTGGACACTGCCTGTGCTCATACACTATCGTTATACAATGGAACTCACCTCCCACCAGCATAAACACCATTAGCTGCTTCAACCAATTTAAACTCACCCTAAAGAACTACTACCAAATATTAACATCTACCCCTGCATCTATGCAAATATACTCTTCTTGGGCCTTCTTCTAGCTTACCCCAATCTTTACCCATCAAAACCAGAAGGAAACTCTTTTTGATCTATAAGTTACTTTAAACAACTCTGTTTTTACTAAAAATCTCACTAACATTAACTATCATTCTAACCCCTCATCCCTTTAAAACTACCCCACTAGTGATTTTTCTTTCCCTTTATTAATTCTTTCAGCCTAACACTACCCGCCTAGTGATCTTTTCCTTTCTTAACTTTCAAGCTATTTCAATATTTACAAAAGGAAAAAAAAATTGTGTGTGTGTGTGTGTGTGTGTGTATATGTATGTATGTATGTGAGTGTATAAATATATATATATATATATATATATATATATATATATATATATATATATATATATTGTAAATTACTCTGTTTTTCTCTCTGATACTTTAACTTCCCACAATTTAGTAATCTGTTTCTCAGCTTGTTATATTGTACTGTTTTGTACTGTAAATTCTTCTTAAATACTGTGTAATCATAATGTGTTTGTGGAGATTTTCCCCCTGGGCCTCAGCTGAAAATGGGCCTCTGTCCCAGTCGGACTTTCCCAGTCAACAAATGTCAATAAATAAATAAATAAATAAATGTCATTCACGGAATTGCCTTCTGATACATCATTAGATTTGACAACAGTTAGGTCAGCACATTAGGAAGACGTAGCAGAGTGTAAAAGCGGTGAGTATTGGTATCAAACATATGTTGGGAGAAGATATGAGGAAGTATTGAATCAGCTGGAAAGGGCATCTCAGCTGGAAAAGAACAAATGGGTTGCCTATGGTGTGGGATACAGCAAGAAGCAGAATGGAGGCTGCTAGTACAGACATAATTGAGAAGACAAAAGGAAATGAAACACTGTTACACATGAAAGCTGAGGAAGGAAAAATGCAAAAAATGGAGAAGACAAGAGGTTGGGGTGTGGCAGAAAGAATTAGGAAGCTAGCAAAGGAAAGGAAAAAAAAGAAAAAAAGCATACAAATATCTAACTGGAAAATGGTAAGGAGGAAAGCAAGAGGGGTGAATTAAGCAACCCAGCAATGAAGACGTCTGCGTAAGACAGGGCAGTTAACACAGTAGATTTGGGTAGATACTGATAAATGAGGATTCTCTCGCCTAGGAGATCAGAATCATAGAAAGGATGTACGACAGTTCCAGCCACTATAAGCAAGTGCACCACAATGAAGGAAGGACCATGTCCCATATTATTGTCCACAGCAGGAGGAGGGCAAAGGAAATGACTTGTGGACATCTGGAGCTGGGTACATGGTGGCTATATTGGAAGTCCTACCTATGCCTGCAGTCTTCACAGTAAGGAAGCTAGCAAAGTATTACAATTCATACTTGCTGTAGGTGTCATTTTAAACTGGACATGGCCATGTGGACAACTGGGGGAAGCATAGGCTAGAGAGGGTTGTGATGTTAAGGATAGGTTCCATTTAGTGAGAGAGAGGAGCAGCATTGCTGAAAGAGAGGTTTGTGAGGCATGCCAGCACTACTGTCTCTAAACTGAGGTGGATGTGGAAGAAGACAAGACTCAAGAGAACATCTGAAGGAGAGTGACTAAAAGGACTGAGAAGACATATAAAATGGAAACGTGTTAGCTACCCAGAAGGAAACTCATAAAGGTAGGAAGGAGGAAAAGGTAGCAAGGAGTACAAGAAAGGCTACAAGGTGATTAATGTAAGGAGTTTGAAAAAAGATGAGGCTATTGTGGGTTATTCTGAAATCTGGCCAGTTGGTTATTTCCATTGTTACAGGACTTCACAAAAAAGGCTGGGTTATAGTGGCACCAGGTTGTTTTAAATGACAGAAAACAAAAAGGGAGCAGGGAAGGTAGTTAATGTAAGAGATGGGGCAACTGGTAATGTAATGGAAAAAGAAGGAAGAGGGTAGCAAAACTGAGTGCGTAGAATGATGAAAGAAAAAGTGCACTGCCTGTCAAACTGCAAACTCTGGGAAAAGCTAATGGCTGGACGCTATCTAACTTCTTGTGGTTACCTCATTGAAGGAGAGCATTTTGTTGCTAGACAAGTTTAGGAGCATGGTACTGATAAAGCATCTCAGTCTCCTATCTCCATACTGCTAATGTCTGACATCTACAATAGAAATGATGCTGAAAGAAGCTCTAAATAAGAAAATATATGCTCAGTTAGTCCCAGAAAATACTAGACAAAATGACATTTGTGCTGTAGTCCTCATTAGCTGTCATTAAGTGGTTGTGAGCTCCCACTAGTGAAAAGTGACCCTGATGTGGTAAGTCTCTCCCAAAGAACCACCAAGGAGGCACGAGGGACTAGGAAAGCAGTGTGGGATCACCAAAAAGTAGACTGCAAGTGTTTGGAGGTTGAATTGCAGAAGTGACTATGATAGTGAGGAAAATGAAAGGGACCACAAAAAAGAACACTACCTCTAGGTCACAAGCACCAGTTTTATTTAGGACAGTTAAGACTTTTGTTTCACTCAATAAAAAGACTGAGACTCACTTTCAATTAAGTGGAAAGTGATTGCACTCAGTTTAAAAGAACTCTTGTTATTGACAGAGATAAAAGCACTTAACTGTTTTAAATAAAATTGGAGATCAACAGTTGGAAGGAGTTTTCTTTTTCTTTCCTTTTTTTTTTTTTTGTGGTTCTTTGTATTTGTATTTATACCCCACACTTTGCTCCTTTTTGATGAGAAATAAAAGGTCTAAACAGAGGTTTAGTTTTGAAAGTTAACTTACCATAGCAATTCAAATTGATCACTTTTGTAGTAACCATAACTACATGGGGTGTATCCTACCAAGGATACTGGACATCCAGCTAGTCTCCAAAGCTTCAGGTTCATTTTTCATGCTTTGTATGTCTACACTTTGCAGGAGAATATGTGCTGGCATAAGAGGAATTTAAGGGCACAACAAAACTCTGAGCCTTCTTGCCCGAAATAGGAAGCCAAAGCCTAAAACTCTAAAAAAAATAATGTCAAGTCATGTCAGAAGAGGAAAAGAAATAGAGAGATACCCTACCCTGGATGAGTGAAGTGCAGGAAAAAGGGAGGATAGAGGGAGTGTGCTAATGCTGAGGCATACATCTATTTAAACAGCTACTGTTATGGTAAGTTAACTTACCCAACTGTATTATTTGCTTCAGTAGATCACGGTTACAGTAACCATAACTGTAATGAATGACTGCAAAAGTTCAGGAACAAAGGGTGGAAGGAAAAGAGACAGAGTCTGGGAGTCCTTGGATTTGAGCTTTAGCATACCCTATCCTAGCTCTGGAAACAGAAAAAATGATAGTGCTTAATGAAATCATGTACTGAGGACCAACTAGCTGCCTCTGAAATTGATTTAAAGTCCATTCTTTTACCAAAAGGCTCATTATTAGCCACTGTTCTAGTATGTGTGAGACAATGCAGATTTAGCCTAAGTTACAACACTAACATGGTAAAAATATGATGAAGTGAAATAAAAGCACGTAAGTAAAGCAGATAATTAGACTGTTGTACCTGTTAACCAACATCTCTTAAATAGGTGGATATATTTTCTTGAAATAGATATAACTAGTAAAATAGCTGCAGGAAAGGCAAAAGTGGTTGCAGTAAAAAGAAAACAATGGTTCAAGTTAAAAATACAAATTTAATAGATTGTAAAAATTGTACAACACTGGTTAAGTGTTTTCATCCTTGACAACAGTTGGAACTTCATCAAAACCAGATATAAACTTTTAGCACATTTAAATATCTTACATAATATGTCACACGGTTCAAGTCCAGCCCTAAATTAAAACACTGAAGGTGTACTACAGTGCTAAATACACTTTAAAGCAAAAGCTAAAATAATAAGGCATAGTGCCTGTCCATAACAATGACAATAAAAAGAAATACGAAATAAAAAATAAAAATAAATTAAAAGTAGTAAATAGTATATATGGTACATACCAAAACAATACATACATATCACCTCCATTTGCATTCTTAAAGCCCTTAACATGATCCTAATGAAGCAATATTCATTCAACCCTGGAGCATCAGTAATTAACAATAACTAATAATGAATTAAAACTTAAAATATCACATATATCGTTCTCACAAATGTTCTCAGATAAATTAACCACAGGGTGGGTTTATGGAATGAATGCACTAGGCTTATGTAAAACCATAGGTAGAGCACTGCTTCTATTTATAAACCAAAGGGCTAAATTTAATTTGTGTGTAAATAATCTAAATTCATAAGGGTATTACTGACAGGGGCTCTCCTTAGGCATAAATGTGTTGCTATCTTTAAAAAGATTAGCATATGTTTCAGTAGCAGGATATTTACTGTAATTAAATATTTGAAAAATGCCTGCAATTGTTGTAAAAATCTTCAAACAATCTGATATAAATTCCAGTTTATTCTCCCTGTCCCCCTCCCTCTCATCCTTCCACTCCCTCTTGATCTCATTTCTCCCCTCTTCGCTTGTGGTTTATAGGAAAGCCACTCCCACCCTGTGGTTAAATTATTTTTGAAAATTTGTGAGAAAGATATATGTGACATTTTAAGATTTAATTAATTATTAGGTAAGTGTGGAAAAGGTTTCAGGTTCAACTTGGCTAAAGTCGAAGTGGATATGTTGAAAGCTATTTGTTCCAAAAAGAACATTCCTTTAAAGAACCCAAACAAGGATGGAGGTTTCATGGTTATGAATTACATTGAATATGTAGGCAAAATGATGGATTTATTACTGGATGATACATACAAAGAGGTATCACTAATTGAAGTGAATACCTCTTTTTTTAAGATTGACTGTTATATGATTTGTAAATGTAGGAGCAGTTAAAGATAAGAGATGTGAGTTTCTGATTATAAGCAAACCCTTCACCCCAACCATTTTTGGGATCCCAAAGTCGAATATGGATGAATTTAATCCACCATTAATGCCAGTAGTAGATGCAGGTGGCTCCAAGAGAGAAATTGTAGCAAAATTCATTGATTTTAAAATTAAAGACTGCAATGGTGAATTTTCCTGCCTTTTAAATGATTCTTGGGATGTTTTGAAATTGGTCACTAATGAATTCTGCCATGAAAGGTTGATTTTTGTCACTGTTGATGTTGAGGATTTATTTTCCTCAATTCCATACTGTGGGGGTTTACAGTGGTTAAATAAAGTTTTAATAACATCGACAGAATATGATAACCAGATTATTCATTTACTAGTTACTCTGATGAATATTGATTTAAAGAACCACTTAATTTATTTTGACAACAAATATTACCATCAATGTGTAGGGGTTGCCATGGGTGTTGTGTGCACCACTTCTTTTGCTAATTTGGTTATGGTTGAGTGGGAAAAATATATTTTCAACATTGAATATGTAAAGTGTTGGTAGATGATGTATGTATTTTCTGGACTGAGTCTTTGGAAAAGTTGTTTAAATTTTTAATTACATTAACAGTACTACATCATTGTTAAAGTTTATGTATCATGTTTTTGAGGATGAACTGTGCTATTTGAATGTCAAAATAACTAAAGATACAGTGAACTGTGGTTTTGTTTCTACAATTTTTCACAAACCAACATATTCTAATTCTCTCCTACATTATGAGGGTTGCCAGGCCTTTCAACAGAAAAGGGCTGCAGTTAAAAGTCAAATGGTTTCTGTTTGCCAGGATGGTATCAGATGATACCACCTTTCAGAATGAGATTTGTGTACATGTAGAGTAGTTGAAATGGTGGGGCTACCCTGATTTCATTTTTGGGTAACATTCAATATGAGACTGTTATGAAGAAAAAGGATGGTATATATCTTCCTTTGTTAGGAATATCTTTAACATGTTGTAATGGTAACAATTGTGTTTTGTGTAGTCCTAGAATGGATGCTGGCTTTAACCGCTCTATGGTTTTTGCCTTTTCTGTTGACAGTCCCTCAATAAGAAAGGTTACTGAGCATAATTGGAGCATCTGTGTAGCAAATAACTTAGTTGGTTCAAAACCCATGTTGTGTACAAGAGAGGATTTAAATTCAAGAATGTAATGGAGACCACACATAACCAAAACCTCTGTAGTAGCAATAAAAAACAGAGGTACTATGATATGTTAGAGAGGATGAAGATGTTTTTAATTAATGGTCAGACTTTTAGTAATAACTAGAGTCACTGCAGTTGTGATACTAAAGGGGTGGTTTATGTCATGATTTGTGACAGGCGTGCAACATTTTATATTGATAAGACAGAATGTCAATTAAAGGATAGGATCTGTGAACATATTTATGATGTTAGGACTAAAAGTAATGAGGGTGTTTTATAAAAAAAATGTTAAGAAATGTCCAGACCATAACTTTTGTTTCCAGGTCTTGGAAAAGGTTATGGTTAACCCAAAGGGGGACCGTAGGGCAAACGCCTTGAGTTGTGTGAACTTAAATGGCAACTAATTACTAATGCTGAAAATGCTCCGAGGTTGAATGAATATTCCTCCATTATGAGTGTATTAAAGTTAGGGGCTTTGAAACTGTAAACAGTGGTAATGTGTATGTGTTGTTTTGGTATTTGATGTACATGCTATTTACTATTTTTTATTTCTTTTTATTATTTATTTCTTTTTATTGTCATTGTTATGGACAGGTACAATTGCTTTAAAATGTATTTAGTACTGTGGTGCATCTTTAATGAGTTCATTTAGGGCTGGACTTGAATCATGTGACTTATGTTGAATCATGTGACTTATTATGCAAGATATTTAAATGTGCTACAAGTTTGTATCTGTTTGGTTCTAATGAAATCAAGTCCCAGTTGTTGTCAGGAACAAAAGCAGTTAACCAGTATTGTATAGTTTTTACAATCAATTAAATTTGTATTTTTAACTCCAACCTTTGTTTTGGTTTTACAGCAGCTGCTTTTATCTTTCCTGTGGCTATTTCAGTAGTTTTCAATGTGCGGATTTGCTTCTTAGATATAACTAGCTTTTTTGTTTTTTTTTTTTGTTTTTTTTTTTAAGAAGAATGAGAATGTCTGGATTTGCAGTGTGACTGGTTAGATTAATACAGGTAACAAGAGCAAGTTTGAAAAACAAATTTTCACAAATAACTAGAGCAAAATGAGGTCTGTTAAATTTTATGATGGAAATAGTTCTAAGGCTATACGACGGTCAATGTACAGTCCACTTATTAGCCATTAGTGGTGGGCAATAACTATCTTTTTGTAACTTGATGATTATGGTATTAAGGAGATAAATACACTGTGCTGCCAAAAGAAGCCATTTAACTCTTTGGATAAAGGCGCAGTGGTGTTCAGTAGAACAAGTAAAATATTACTCCATAAACTAATCTGAATTTTAAGAAGGTGGACAGATAAAGATATCATCTTTTAACTTGGTGTATGGCATCCCAGGAAGCAAAAAGTTAAAGGGTTTAGCAAGCCACAAAAAATTATAGGACCCTCAAGACTACTGGTGTCAAATACCTTCAGTTGCAGGATTATACTGAAACATTTGAAAGTATTAAATGGCACCCCATTAAGCAAGACCTCACAAGAATGGAATATCAGTAAGGATAGAAAAATACCCCATGAAAACTGTTTAAAACTGGGCAGATTTTATAAGGACCAGCAAGAAGAGAATGCAGAATGCATGAAGGCCATATGGGAGACTGGGAAAATATTCACTTGAACAACAGATCATCAAAACAGGGTTCATTACACAAAAGAAATTATCCTCACATAACTGCCCTAGTATTCTCAAGCTCAGAGCACTTAAGATTCTCCATAGATGACAGCATTCCCCAGTGAGATTATATGAGAGAGGCTGGTCATGCTCAGAAGCCTGCTGGTGTTGTGGGATGAAAGAAGTATCATCATATGATATGATGTGGACGTGTTCATATACAGCCACAAAATGGGCTAGTCTACATGATTCTTTATCATGTGCAGTAAGATACCCTATTCCATCACTAAATAACAAAAGATTCTGGTTGTTAGGTTTGGACATCGCCTCCCCATCACCACCACCACCATTTACATACAGGTTAAAATAGTCATTCTATCCTTTATGGGCTTAATTTTTAAAAACTGGAAATAACTACTTCAGCAGTGGGTTGACTCCTTTTGCAACATGCTCACAGATTTACAGAATGGAATTTTCTTTGGTGCATTTTTAAGCATATGATACACTCTCATGACACACACTCCATTTACATATATAGAGTGAGGAATATGGCTATATACATTTTCCTGAGGGCAGTAAATTCGGGAACATACCTCTAGTAAACATATTATTCTTATATTTAGATCAATTTCTGCCATAAAGGACTTGTCTGATACTTAATGAGCGGCTCAGTGCTGCAGCGGTTAGCATTAGGCTTACAGCAAGAGATTTCCCAGTTCGATTCCCAGCTCGGTGCATTTTCCCTCTGTTTGCATCCAAAGACATGGGTCTGGAGTAATTCTCCTAGGACTCTGCTGAGAATGGGATCTGTCCCAGTCGGAATTTTCATGTTAACAAATGTTAAATCAATAATAAATAAATAAATAAACCATGGAATATGAACAATACATGAGGGAAGAAATGCAAGTGGACAAAAAGTTAATAGTAGATAAAGACAAAGTGAGTAGGCTGAGTAGGTTACTGCCTTTGATACTACTGATATGTGCAGTAATGTAATGAGATGACATCCATATGATAATAGAGTTATCACTAGTAAGATATAATTGTAGATAGACAGATGGATTAACGCATTACAGAATATCAAATGATTATAATGCTTTCATATGTAAATGTCTATACCTAATTTTATTTTTTTTTTTGTCATTGTCAGTTTTAATAACTACAACAAAGATGACTATTTGATTAAAATAATGAGTAAGGTATATAAAACAAACAAAAAAATCTTTCTTCAGTAGTCAGCATTAGGGCTGCATTATGATGTGACAGAGGGGCAATGACATACAAAACATATTCATGTCTAGGGATTAATCCCTGATTTTTATGGCATGTTGGGCTTTGCTTCTGTAGTCAGTAGATAACATCATTGTGTTTTCACTCTAATGATGGTGTGACTGCTGTAACACACCCATCAGTAGATAACATCATTGTGTTTTCACTCTAATGATGGCGTGACTGCTGTAACACACCCATCAGTAGATAACATCATTGTGTTTTCACTCTAATGATGGTGTGACTGCTGTAACACACCCATCAGTAGATAACATCATTGTGTTTTCACTCTAATGATGGTGTGACTGCTGTAACACACCCATCAGTAGATAACATCATTGTGTTTTCACTCTAATGATGGCGTGACTGCTGTAACACACCCATCAGTAGATAACATCATTGTGTTTTCCACTCTAATGATGGCGTGACTGCTGTAACACACCCATCAGTAGATAACATCATTGTGTTTTCACTCTAATGATGGTGTGACTGCTGTAACACACCCATCAGTAGATAACATCATTGTGTTTTCACTCTAATGATGGTGTGACTGCTGTAACACACCCATCAGTAGATAACATCATTGTGTTTTCACTCTAATGATGGTGTGACTGCTGTAACACACCCATCAGTAGATAACATCATTCTGTTTTCACTCTAATGATGGCGTGACTGCTGTAACACACCCATCAGTAGATAACATCATTGTGTTTTCACTCTAATGATGGCGTGACTGCTGTAACACACCCATCAGTAGATAACATCATTCTGTTTTCACTCTAATGATGGTGTGACTGCTGTAACACACCCATCAGTAGATAACATCATTGTGTTTTCACTCTAATGATGGTGTGACTGCTGTAACACACCCATCAGTAGATAACATCATTGTGTTTTCACTCTAATGATGGCGTGACTGCTGTAACACACCCATCAGTAGATAACATCATTGTGTTTTCACTCTAATGATGGCGTGACTGCTGTAACACACCCATCAGTAGATAACATCATTCTGTTTTCACTCTAATGATGGCGTGACTGCTGTAACACACCCATCAGTAGATAACATCATTCTGTTTTCACTCTAATGATGGTGTGACTGCTGTAACACACCCATCAGTAGATAACATCATTGTGTTTTCACTCTAATGATGGCGTGACTGCTGTAACACACCCATCAGTAGATAACATCATTCTGTTTTCACTCTAATGATGGCGTGACTGCTGTAACACACCCATCAGTAGATAACATCATTGTGTTTTCACTCTAATGATGGCGTGACTGCTGTAACACACCCATCAGTAGATAACATCATTCTGTTTTCACTCTAATGATGGTGTGACTGCTGTAACACACCCATCAGTAGATAACATCATTCTGTTTTCACTCTAATGATGGTGTGACTGCTGTAACACACCCATCAGTAGATAACATCATTGTGTTTTCCACTCTAATGATGGCGTGACTGCTGTAACACACCCATCAGTAGATAACATCATTCTGTTTTCACTCTAATGATGGTGTGACTGCTGTAACACACCCATCAGTAGATAACATCATTGTGTTTTCACTCTAATGATGGCGTGACTGCTGTAACACACCCATCAGTAGATAACATCATTCTGTTTTCACTCTAATGATGGTGTGACTGCTGTAACACACCCATCAGTAGATAACATCATTGTGTTTTCACTCTAATGATGGCGTGACTGCTGTAACACACCCATCAGTAGATAACATCATTCTGTTTTCACTCTAATGATGGCGTGACTGCTGTAACACACCCATCAGTAGATAACATCATTCTGTTTTCACTCTAATGATGGTGTGACTGCTGTAACACACCCATCAGTAGATAACATCATTGTGTTTTCACTCTAATGATGGCGTGACTGCTGTAACACACCCATCAGTAGATAACATCATTCTGTTTTCACTCTAATGATGGCGTGACTGCTGTAACACACCCATCAGTAGATAACATCATTGTGTTTTCACTCTAATGATGGTGTGACTGCTGTAACACACCCATCAGTAGATAACATCATTGTGTTTTCACTCTAATGATGGCGTGACTGCTGTAACACACCCATCAGTAGATAACATCATTGTTTTCACTCTAATGATGGTGTGACTGCTGTAACACACCCATCAGTAGATAACATCATTGTGTTTTCACTCTAATGATGGTGTGACTGCTGTAACACACCCATCAGTAGATAACATCATTGTGTTTTCACTCTAATGATGGTGTGACTGCTGTAACACACCCATCAGTAGATAACATCATTCTGTTTTCACTCTAATGATGGCGTGACTGCTGTAACACACCCATCAGTAGATAACATCATTGTGTTTTCACTCTAATGATGGTGTGACTGCTGTAACACACCCATCAGTAGATAACATCATTGTGTTTTCACTCTAATGATGGTGTGACTGCTGTAACACACCCATCAGTAGATAACATCATTCTGTTTTCACTCTAATGATGGCGTGACTGCTGTAACACACCCATCAGTAGATAACATCATTGTGTTTTCACTCTAATGATGGCGTGACTGCTGTAACACACCCATCAGTAGATAACATCATTGTGTTTTCACTCTAATGATGGCGTGACTGCTGTAACACACCCATCAGTAGATAACATCATTCTGTTTTCACTCTAATGATGGTGTGACTGCTGTAACACACCCATCAGTAGATAACATCATTGTGTTTTCACTCTAATGATGGTGTGACTGCTGTAACACACCCATCAGTAGATAACATCATTGTGTTTTCACTCTAATGATGGCGTGACTGCTGTAACACACCCATCAGTAGATAACATCATTGTGTTTTCACTCTAATGATGGCGTGACTGCTGTAACACACCCATCAGTAGATAACATCATTGTGTTTTCACTCTAATGATGGTGTGACTGCTGTAACACACCCATCAGTAGATAACATCATTCTGTTTTCACTCTAATGATGGTGTGACTGCTGTAACACACCCATCAGTAGATAACATCATTTTTTTCACTCTAATGATGGCGTGACTGCTGTAACACACCCATCAGTAGATAACATCATTCTGTTTTCACTCTAATGATGGTGTGACTGCTGTAACACACCCATCAGTAGATAACATCATTCTGTTTTCACTCTAATGATGGTGTGACTGCTGTAACACACCCATCAGTAGATAACATCATTGTGTTTTCACTCTAATGATGGCGTGACTGCTGTAACACACCCATCAGTAGATAACATCATTCTGTTTTCACTCTAATGATGGTGTGACTGCTGTAACACACCCATCAGTAGATAACATCATTGTGTTTTCACTCTAATGATGGTGTGACTGCTGTAACACACCCATCAGTAGATAACATCATTCTGTTTTCACTCTAATGATGGTGTGACTGCTGTAACACACCCATCAGTAGATAACATCATTGTGTTTTCACTCTAATGATGGTGTGACTGCTGTAACACACCCATCAGTAGATAACATCATTGTGTTTTCACTCTAATGATGGCGTGACTGCTGTAACACACCCATCAGTAGATAACATCATTGTGTTTTCCACTCTAATGATGGTGTGACTGCTGTAACACACCCATCAGTAGATAACATCATTGTGTTTTCACTCTAATGATGGTGTGACTGCTGTAACACACCCATCAGTAGATAACATCATTCTGTTTTCACTCTAATGATGGTGTGACTGCTGTAACACACCCATCAGTAGATAACATCATTGTGTTTTCACTCTAATGATGGCGTGACTGCTGTAACACACCCATCAGTAGATAACATCATTGTGTTTTCACTCTAATGATGGTGTGACTGCTGTAACACACCCATCAGTAGATAACATCATTCTGTTTTCACTCTAATGATGGTGTGACTGCTGTAACACACCCATCAGTAGATAACATCATTGTGTTTTCACTCTAACGATGAAGTGGCTGCTATAACAAACCCATCAGTAGATAACATCATTCTGTTTTCACTCTAATGATGGTGTGACTGCTGTAACACACCCATCAGTAGATAACATCATTGTGTTTTCACTCTAATGATGGTGTGACTGCTGTAACACACCCATCAGTAGATAACATCATTCTGTTTTCACTCTAATGATGGTGTGACTGCTGTAACACACCCATCAGTAGATAACATCATTGTGTTTTCACTCTAATGATGGCGTGACTGCTGTAACACACCCATCAGTAGATAACATCATTCTGTTTTCACTCTAATGATGGTGTGACTGCTGTAACACACCCATCAGTAGATAACATCATTGTGTTTTCACTCTAATGATGGTGTGACTGCTGTAACACACCCATCAGTAGATAACATCATTCTGTTTTCACTCTAATGATGGTGACTGCTGTAACACACCCATCAGTAGATAACATCATTGTGTTTTCACTCTAATGATGGCGTGACTGCTGTAACACACCCATCAGTAGATAACATCATTGTGTTTTCACTCTAATGATGGCGTGACTGCTGTAACACACCCATCAGTAGATAACATCATTCTGTTTTCACTCTAATGATGGTGTGACTGCTGTAACACACCCATCAGTAGATAACATCATTGTGTTTTCACTCTAATGATGGTGTGACTGCTGTAACACACCCATCAGTAGATAACATCATTGTGTTTTCACTCTAATGATGGCGTGACTGCTGTAACACACCCATCAGTAGATAACATCATTGTGTTTTCACTCTAATGATGGCGTGACTGCTGTAACACACCCATCAGTAGATAACATCATTGTGTTTTCACTCTAATGATGGTGTGACTGCTGTAACACACCCATCAGTAGATAACATCATTGTGTTTTCACTCTAATGATGGCGTGACTGCTGTAACACACCCATCAGTAGATAACATCATTGTGTTTTCACTCTAATGATGGTGTGACTGCTGTAACACACCCATCAGTAGATAACATCATTGTGTTTTCACTCTAATGATGGCGTGACTGCTGTAACACACCCATCAGTAGATAACATCATTCTGTTTTCACTCTAATGATGGTGTGACTGCTGTAACACACCCATCAGTAGATAACATCATTGTGTTTTCACTCTAATGATGGTGTGACTGCTGTAACACACCCATCAGTAGATAACATCATTCTGTTTTCACTCTAATGATGGCGTGACTGCTGTAACACACCCATCAGTAGATAACATCATTCTGTTTTCACTCTAATGATGGTGTGACTGCTGTAACACACCCATCAGTAGATAACATCATTGTGTTTTCACTCTAATGATGGTGACTGCTGTAACACACCCATCAGTAGATAACATCATTCTGTTTTCACTCTAATGATGGTGTGACTGCTGTAACACACCCATCAGTAGATAACATCATTGTGTTTTCACTCTAATGATGGTGTGACTGCTGTAACACACCCATCAGTAGATAACATCATTGTGTTTTCACTCTAATGATGGCGTGACTGCTGTAACACACCCATCAGTAGATAACATCATTGTGTTTTCACTCTAATGATGGCGTGACTGCTGTAACACACCCATCAGTAGATAACATCATTGTGTTTTCACTCTAATGATGGCGTGACTGCTGTAACACACCCATCAGTAGATAACATCATTGTTTTCACTCTAATGATGGTGTGACTGCTGTAACACACCCATCAGTAGATAACATCATTGTGTTTTCACTCTAATGATGGTGTGACTGCTGTAACACACCCATCAGTAGATAACATCATTCTGTTTTCACTCTAATGATGGCGTGACTGCTGTAACACACCCATCAGTAGATAACATCATTGTGTTTTCACTCTAATGATGGTGTGACTGCTGTAACACACCCATCAGTAGATAACATCATTCTGTTTTCACTCTAATGATGGTGTGACTGCTGTAACACACCCATCAGTAGATAACATCATTGTGTTTTCACTCTAATGATGGTGTGACTGCTGTAACACACCCATCAGTAGATAACATCATTGTGTTTTCACTCTAATGATGGCGTGACTGCTGTAACACACCCATCAGTAGATAACATCATTCTGTTTTCACTCTAATGATGGTGTGACTGCTGTAACACACCCATCAGTAGATAACATCATTCTGTTTTCACTCTAATGATGGCGTGACTGCTGTAACACACCCATCAGTAGATAACATCATTGTGTTTTCACTCTAATGATGGCGTGACTGCTGTAACACACCCATCAGTAGATAACATCATTCTGTTTTCACTCTAATGATGGTGTGACTGCTGTAACACACCCATCAGTAGATAACATCATTCTGTTTTCACTCTAATGATGGCGTGACTGCTGTAACACACCCATCAGTAGATAACATCATTGTGTTTTCACTCTAATGATGGTGTGACTGCTGTAACACACCCATCAGTAGATAACATCATTCTGTTTTCACTCTAATGATGGTGTGACTGCTGTAACACACCCATCAGTAGATAACATCATTGTGTTTTCACTCTAATGATGGCGTGACTGCTGTAACACACCCATCAGTAGATAACATCATTGTGTTTTCACTCTAATGATGGCGTGACTGCTGTAACACACCCATCAGTAGATAACATCATTGTGTTTTCACTCTAATGATGGCGTGACTGCTGTAACACACCCATCAGTAGATAACATCATTGTGTTTTCACTCTAATGATGGCGTGACTGCTGTAACACACCCATCAGTAGATAACATCATTGTGTTTTCACTCTAATGATGGTGTGACTGCTGTAACACACCCATCAGTAGATAATTAGAAGTTATGTACCTACCATAACGTTCCATGTTAGTTGTCTTCTCTCGCCTTCTTTCTTGCTGGATGGGTTGGGAGCCGATCCTCGGCTCCGACTCGGCACTTGCTTTAGCTCGAGAACTCCTTTTACCAGCTCGAGGCAACCCTATATCCCATGATGCAAGGCGGAACTATCTCAGATCTTGTTTGGCAGCTAACTAAGCTTGCTAAAGATTATCCTAACAGAATTAGGAACAATGGTTCCTAAAAGAAATCCTCCCAACAACGTACCAGAGGAAACAATGTAATAGGAACTCTCCAAGATATGTCCAGGCCAGGGGGAAGGAGGGAGGGACGCAAGAAAGAAGGCGAGAGAAGACAACTAACATGGAACGTTATGGTAGGTACATAACTTCTAAATGTTGGTTGTCCATCTCGCCTTCATTCTTGCTGGATGGGACAGCGTCCTAGCACCTGTATCCCGGGTGGCTCAATGGAACAGACTCTTGAGAACTGTGGAACCAAAACTGGCCCTATCTCTGGAGGCCAAGTCCAACTTGTAATGAGAGACAAAGGTATGGGGCGTAGCCCAAGTAGCTGCTGCACAAATGGTATCAATGGGTAGTCTATCCTGAAAAGCTGCAGAAGTGGATTGACTCCTGGTAGAGTGTGCTTTAGGCTTAGAAGATAGCTGTTTCCCCTGAGAGAGTACACATAGGAAATAGTGGAAGTCAACCATCTGGATAAGGTCACTTTAGAAACTGGAAGACCTATCCTGTTTTCTGCATAGGAGACAAATAATTGGTCCGATTTTCTGAATTGTTTAGTTCTATGCAAATAGTACCTGAGCTGACGATGGACATCCAAAAAATGCAGTTTCTGTTCAGCTCTGTCGGAATAGTTTGGGAAAAAGACTGGTAGGTCTATAGATTGGTTAATGTTGGTTTGAGATACGATTTTGGGGAGAAAGGAAGGGTTAGTTCTTAATGATACCCTGTCCTTATGAAAAACCAAATAAGGGGAACGAATGCAGAGAGCTTGAATTTCGGAAACCCTTCTAGCGGAAGTGACAGCCAGTAAAAATATAGTTTTCCAGGTCAATAACTTCAAAGAACATGAAGCAGACGGTTCGAAAGGAGGAAGTATCAAGGATGCCAACATTACGTTTAGATCCCATTGCGGAGGAGGATGCTTTATAGGTGGTTTTAGGAGGAAAACTCCTCTCAGAAAGGCCTTGCATAACCTATGAGACATAATGTTATTGTCATGCAGGCCAACATGATACTTAGAAATAGCAGCCAGTTGTACTTTGACTGTAGATGACGAGGATCCTGAATGAAAAACCTCCAGAAATCTAAAACCGAATGTACAGGAGCAGTAAAGGGGTCAATATTTCTGGAATTAAGCCCAAATAGAAAAACGTCGCCACTTGCTAGCATAAACAGTCCTAGTGGACGACTTCAAGGAAGAGACTAAATTGTCTCTGTCTGAGTCCGAAATCATCGGTAGCCTGGCTAGGGTAGGAAGTGGAGCAACCAAGCAGTGAGGTTGAGAGAATGAATGGCCCGGTGCTGCTGACCCGACTGGTGATGAGCGAA